>NC_083632.1:4060642-4330642 GCF_963584025.1 Labrus mixtus
GGTTAAAAGACAGTTAAAAGTCATTTAAATTAGACGTCAGTAGCCTAGTGGTTAGTGCGCACGCCCAATGTACAGAGGCTGAAGTCCTCAAAAGCAAGCCGCCTGGGTTTGAATCCGATCGTGTGGCTCCTTCCCCGCATGTCATTCCCCCCTCTCTCTCTCTCTCTCTCTCTTACTCACCTGTCCTATCTCTAAAATAAAGCCATACAAAGCCTAAAAATAAATAAACTAATAAAGTAAAAAGTAATTTTTATGGAAAAATTTAATGATTTGGCACAGACGGCCTAGCGGTTAGGTCCCGCCCCATGTAGGGAGGTTGTAGTCCTCCAGGCGGTCAGCCCAGGTTCGATTCCGGCCTGTGGCTCCTTTTCCCACTTGTCATTCCCCGCTCTCTTTTCAGTCTAGAATAGAATTCAAGATCCTTCTTCTCACTTACAAAGCTCTAAATGGTCAGGCACCATCTTATCTTAAGGAGCTACTAGTGCCGTACTGTCCCTCGAGAACATTACGGTCCCAGAATGCAGGCCTACTAGTGGTACCTACAGTCCCTAATTGTACTATGGGGGGTAAAGCCTTCAGTTATCGGGCTCCTCTCCTCTGGAATCGTCTTCCAGCCGGGGTCCGGGAGGCAGACACAGTCTGTATTTTTAAGAATAGACTTAAAACTTTCCTTTTTGATAAATCTTATAGTTAGGGCTGGTGCTGGTGTAGACCAGCTCCTAGTTATGCTGCTATAGGCTTAGACTACCGGGGGAACTGGCACCCTGAGCTCCTATCTCTCTCTCTCTCTCTCTCTCTCTCTCCCTCTGTGCATATACAGTACATCATATTACTGTATCTATCTATAAATCTCAGTCACTAACCACCTACTTTCCTGGGAGCTCTTGAGCTCTCTTAGGCTCCTCAAGACCGTTGGTTGACGGCCTGCCAGAACAGAACAGTCTCGAGATAACACTTATGAGTTGACGCTATACAAATAAAAATTGATTGATTGATTGATTGATTTTCCCTGGTTTCCAACTTTATCCACTGTCCTCTCCAAATAAAGGCAAAAAAATCGGCATAAAAAAAACAAATAAAATCAATGATTTGAGTCTGTTTCACCCAAATCAAAGTTCAGTCAGCGTATCGAGATATGGTGGTTCTCTTAACGGAACTCAAAGGGGAATTTGGGGATTGTTGAAAGAGAGAGAAAAAGAGTAAATTGTAGGAAATCTGCATGGTCCATTTATGTTACTCTAAAGACACACAACTTCTTGTTTTAGCCACTAGAGGGAGAAGTGAGGCAGCTTTAGTGGCACGCTGCAGCCAGAGGTTTGATCTCAGATGTGTGTAACTTCAAAAAGCATCGGATTACGAAATGATTAAGTGTTGAGTCACACAGCACAAAAGCAGAAATACATAACAGGCGATAAGTATTCCCATATCAGGTAGACAGAACACATAAAGCCCATCATAGAGCCACATGTCCGCACACTGCATGATCTAAGGTGAGTGTGTCCAGAAGGTCTCTACATGAAGATAATGCTTCTGACAAAACAGATGTTTTTTATGGAACTGCCCTTAAAAAAATCATGTGTCATATTAGTCAGAATCAGCGCAGCGTTGGTCTAAGAGTTGGCAGAAATATGGATTTGTTTCAGATCCGTGTATTCCCCTTTCTGATGATCAGATCAGGACCATCTGAGGATTAAAAGTATTATTGTTGTATTTTGGCCGAGTGTTAAGTCAAACACACAGACCATCGTCGAGAAAGACTCGTTCTGTAATGTGGCAGAGATCACCTGCACACACGTTACACAGAGGAGTGGTTACCTGCTCGAACGACTTGAGTCCTGCTTCTTTTCCCAGTTTAGTCATGTCTGAAAGAATGGCTTTCTTCAATTCCTATGAGGTCAAAGAAAAGGCATTTCAGTTAAAAGAATCAAATCGGATGAAGTTAATTTAAACACAGCCGGACTCTGCAAATCAAAATGAATATTCTGGTTTACCGCAGAAACACTGGAAGTTTAAAATGTACACTCGGCTGTGTTAGTGAGACTCCAGAGGTGTGTGAGTGGAAGTTAAAGAGACACATTACCGTGTTTTTGCAGAGGTCTTCAATGGAGCCGTTACATCCCAGACTTTTGGAGAAATCAGGAAGGACTTCAGGGTCAGGGACCACGATGGCGACCAGGCAGGCCTACAAACACAGGAGAAAGAAAAGGGATTATAAAGAGGGTATGTAGGGCTGCTACATGGGAAGCACACCAGGGCCCAACACCCCAACAGCCCTGGTACACAGGGAGTGTATGTGTGTGTGTATTCAGTAGCAGTCGCTCAATAACAGAGTTTAAACCTGAATTTCCCCTAGTCGATTCATAAAGTTGTTTTTTTTTTACTGCATGAGTGTGAAGCTGCTGGTGATTACCTGCAGACTGTCTCCGTGCACAAACACCTGGGCCACCGGTCCACTGCGCACATACACGTTCTCTATCTTCTCAGGAGCGATGTACTCGCCCTGAGCCAGCTTGAAGATGTTCTTCTTCCGGTCGATGATCTTCAGAACTCCACTCTGTTTCAGGAAACAATCAAAGTGCACAAAGTTTTCTATTTCTACTTCTACTTTCTTTTTTAAAATCTATTTTTTTAATTCTATATTGTGGTATCTATCTATTTTTTTTGTACATTCTTAATTTTTCTTTTTTTTATTTAAATTGTACTGTGGTCACTTTTTGTTTGCAGTCTTTGCTCTTTGCTGCTGTAACAATGTAAATTTCCCCGCTGTGGGATAAATAAAGGATTATCTTATCTTTTATTCTAGTTACAAAACAAAGGTGAAGTTTGGTTAACATAACCCAATATACACATTTCTTCCTCATATCTTCACGCTTAAATCTTTGCTTAAATACCAGTCAATGTAACGGCAACATTTCCATCCCAGGAGATTCTAAAGGATACTTAAACTCAGACAGAAACTGAAGGAACTGTGACGCCTTAGAAAGCGATTTGCCTTGTTTGCTTCCTTTTTTTCCCCAGCAGCATCCCAGTGCCAGCAGGATCTCAGTAAGTGACTCTCCCAGTTTGAAATACTTCAAACATGTTCACCTTTTAGCCCGGGTTAGTTTTGCTGCTGCTCACAGATTCAATTTCATTAATTTGACACATGTGTATTAAACTAAAATACCTGAAGAAAAAGAGAATTACCATGTTTTCAGAAACATCATGTGTGAGGAATCTTTAAAACATTCGTCTCAGTGTTTGTGGAAAAAAAAAAAGGAATAAGAATAAATGAATCTGCTAGAGGGACTCGAGGACTCGTTCCACAAACTCTTTTCATGTGGTGCAGAAGAGCTTTAGGTCGTTCACCCTGGACTAATCACTGCACTCATCTACATGTGGTGTAGTAAATATGAAACTGGCATTTCCCCCCCCCTCCCCGTTGTCTGTGTTTCGGTTTCTTCTTACTGGAAGCCATTTTCCGACGTCTCCCGTGTGGAGCCAACCGTTCTCATCCAAAGCCTCCGCAGTCTTCTCCGGGTCTTTCAAGTACCCCTTGAACACATTTCTGCCCTTGATGCAAACCTGGAAAAACATCAGAGAGAAGAAATTAAGTTTGGACGTCCAAGATATTTTCAGCAAACCTTAAAAAAAAAACGGGATGACATGTACATGTATTTATATGTATACGACAACAATCCTGTTTGTTTACCCATCTCGTCATATTACTTTTACTCACAATGGCTTTGCCAAGTTTGGAATTTTCTTTTACAAAATGTTTATTTCTCTCTTCTTTCATAAGAATGTTTAGACAACTGTGTCTTAAACCTGTTTAATTGTTTCTCTTTACTTTCTGAAAAACGTTTGTAACTTTGACTAGCTGCAAAACATGTTTCCATTTTGCTCTGAATAAATAGTTAAATAAAAAATAAAAAAACTTAAATGGATTAAAAATGTACTCTGAAGCATGAAATTAAAAAAAAAAAACGGGATATTCACTGAGCTTTAAAGATTGCGCAAGTCTAATCTGTGTCCACATCAGGTTCAATCCTGGTCGACACATAACCGTGAGAAACGAGGGACAAAGTTCCTTCATGGTTTAATATGATTCTAGAAAACGGTGACTTTACTCTTTAATTTTTTTAAACATTAACATGTGTTTCAGCTTTCTTCATTCCTGTACATTCACAACTTGAGGATCGGAGTCTTTCAGGCTTCTTTAGTTTCACAACAGTGAAAGTTGTCTTTGGATTCACAGGTGATTAAAAACAGAAACTTCTTCATGTTTTTAAGTGATGTTGTCAAGTTTCAAACTGAATTCTCATGTTGGGGAGAGACGGTGCATTCTCTGTGGAGCAGCACACGCTGACTCTGCTGCCTCTCGGCCTCTTTAACTCCCTCTGATCAGGACGTCGTTTTGATATCGTTAACCCCCCCGGTTAACTCCTCGTCATCTCACCTCCCCCTCTCCGTTTGAAGCAAAGTAGTTCATTTCTTCAACATCCACCAGCTTCACCACGTTACAGGGCAGCGGCGCTCCGACGTGTCCTGTGGTAAAAAAGATCAAGTTGACCAAATGTAGAAATCTTAATTAGACGAGTGATTTGTTATTAGATCAACTCAGAAGGGGTGTTAAAGCGAGGGGGGGGGGGGGGGGGGGGACTTCATACCCGAGGTGGCGTCTCCCGGCATGGTGAAGGTGCAGGCGGCCGTGCACTCAGTCTGACCGTACGCCTCGAAGATCTGACAGTAACAGAGACAGAGGAGTGTCAGCGGGATCTCATTTACACATCAGTGATCAAAACAAGTTGGATACAATCGTGTTTCATACCATCGGCTTAAACCAGTCCAATTAAGTAGAACCCTTTTAAACTTAAACTTTAATAGTCCCTGCGGAGTGATTGGTTTTGCAGCTAGGCATTAAAAAGGACAGAAAAAGACAAAATACATTTAAAAAGCTAACAAGGTAAAAAAAAAAAGGTACTGTGAGGTTTTTTTCCCCCAATTCTAAAAAAATTACAAATGATCTCCTGGAAAACATTTGGTGAACATAGTTTGGGTATTTTAATTCCAAGGTGGACTTAAAGGCAGAACATGCAATTTTTTTTTGATCCAGCAGATGTCGCCCTTGAGCACCAGCATGAAACCAAAACAACTCTCGCTGCATTGTTGTGTTAGCATGCTAATGCTAGCGATCTTTATCATGCTCGTATCTTCACACTGCATGTAAATTTACCTGAAATGAGCGTGATCTAGAAACACAGTTAAGCAGTGAGTACAGTATGTTATTCTTCTTTTCTCTAGTCCCTCAATTAAACAACTTTTATACTCGAGGGGAGGAGTCAGCCGGCTGTCCTGGCGATGTAAACAAACTGAAGATAGGACTCTGAAAACTCTGAAAACATCACAGACAGTGGGACTCGGGTGTTACACCCATTGTAGACAGTCATGACTCACAGAGTTATTTTCAGACTTGATTTCTGCTACATTTAAATGTGAAAAATCGCATATAAAGCCTTTAAGGTAAACTTGAAAGAAGTTTGAAAAGGAGACATGAATTTTCATTACCTGGCAACCCAGAGCGGCCCTCAGGAAGTTGAGGACAGGCTGAGAGATGGGTGCTGCCCCCGTCACCATGACCCTCACTCGACCCCCGAAAGACTCCTACACAGACAGAATGATTCAGCAGGTGAACATTCAGAGGATGTATTTGATTTGTTATAATGTTTAGAACACCTGAAGCTGCACCTGAACTTTGTTGAAGATGAGTTTGTCCCACAGGCTGTTTTTCCTGACGATACCGTCCTTCACCTCGGCGTACTTTCTGTCCACGGCGAAGTTCAGCAGCCACTTCTTGAAAGGCGATTTGGCTCCACTCTGAACCTAGTGTGTGACGGCAGAGTTTTCTTCATTGCCGCGTTTGAAATGAGACACTTGATGGGGTTGATGTTGAAAGCAGAACGAGAAGGAAAGCGTGGGCGGGGGAACGTCAGACAACAATGTCTTACTTTGTCGTAGACGCGGTTGAGGAGTCGAGGCACGACGGGGAAAATGGTGGGCCGGAGGGTTTTCATGTCGTCTGGCAGCAGTCTGATGTCTCCCTGGAAGAATCCCACCCTCGCTCCAGCACCGTACACCACCGTCTGGAAGAATCAGAAGAAAAACACTTCAATATGTCGTCTTAAGTTTTAAAAACAACGGGTTGAAAACATGTTTTTTATTGATCTGGACCTCACCTGAACGACTCTCTCAAACATGTGAGCTAACGGCAGGAATGAAATGCTGACATCCTCCGTACTGGGGACGATTGATGACTGTGGGATGCACAGAGGCCTCTGGTTAGTACTAATTTAATAACATGTACACTCAAATGAAGATGTAATGATCTGTACCTCGAAGGCTTTAATGACACCTGCAGCATCTGAGACCACGTTCTCATGGGTCAACATCGCTCCTTTGGGGTTCCCTGAGAGAGAAATACAAACAATATGTTACAAATAAATTTCCTTTAAAGGTTTTATATGTGATTTTTCACACTTAAATATAGAAATCAAGTATCTCCTCTGAAAATAACTCTGTGAGTCATGACTGTCTACAATGGGTGTAACACCCGAGTCCCACTGTCTGTGATGTTTTCAGAGTTTTTAGAGTCCTATCTTCACTTTGTTTACATCGCCGGGACGGCCGGCTGACTCCTCCCCTCACGTATAAAAGTTGTTTAATTAAACTAGAGAAAAGAAGAATAACATACTGTACTCACTGCTTAACTGTGTTTCTAGATCACACTCATTTCAGGTAAATTTACATGCAGTGTGAAGATACGAGCGTAATAAAGATCGCTAGCATTAGCATGCTAACACAACAATGAACTGCGAGTTGTTTTGGTTTCATGCTGGTGCACAAGGGCGACATCTGCTGGATCAAAAAATCACATATAAAGCCTTTAAGGTAACGTTACAGACAAGAATTGAATTTGATGCTCTTGTTAAAAGCCTCTTCTTTTACTCTACTTCTCCTTGTTACATTCAGTACAGAAAACGTGTGTTTTCAAATTAAGAAAAAATTCCCTAAACGTCCCGAAAACTGAGGTTTGTACCTTGGACCAGTTCAAGGAAAGTAGTCCATATCTTGGCAAATATTTAGATTAGAGCCCTGACCGATTTATCGGCCAGCTGATTAATCTAGCACCTGCAATGCTAACATATTCTTCTTAGTTAGCATCAATCAAACTTTATTTGTATAGCACTTTACATACAACAAATGTGTCCCAAAGTGCTTTACATCAACAGCAACAACATGACTCCCTCCCCCACTCCCATCCCACAATCCAAACACTAAGGTGAAAATAACTAGATAAGAACAGGTACTGAGGAAACACAGGAGGTTCAAAATGTAATAAAACGAGATGGAAGCATGCTTAATGTTGGTTAACAAAAATTTCTCAGAAATATTGGATCGATGAATTTGTTTAGGGGGGGGGAAGGCAAAGTCCTCAATTCATTTCATCCTGCAGGATTCATGAATGTCTGCAGCTAATTTCTTGGCAATCATTCCAATAAGTGAGACTTTTCACTCATAAACAATGATCATCATGCAACAAACTTCCACTTGTTCTACTGCTGATCCTTTGAGAGTCAAACATCAGGGAGGCATGGAGGTTGATGCTACATTTTTGGGGATTAATTTTTTCTGCTTGGTTGATTTTTTTTTTTAAATCATGAAACAAAAAAGTGAGTGTAAGAAGATCACCTGTAGTGCCACTGGTGAAGCAAACAATGCTGAGGTCTTCTGGCTTTGGCGGCTGTTTGGACATAAAAATCAGCTGATCAGAACAGCGTGCAGCTTATTACATCTCTAAAAAAAAAAATCAAATGGACTACATGAACTTACCACAGGTTCATGAAGGTGACTTTTCCCCAGAGCCTGGAGAACAAAACAAGAAAACATGTTTTCAATCATGTTTGTGCTTCTTACAGAATCATCTGCAGGGACCGATCTAAAACAAATAAACTGAACCAGGATAAACACAACCAAAGACTCTCCCTCTGTTACCGATCATCTGTTGAGCATTAAATACCTCCACATCCTCCATGGACACGATGTCCACCCCGCACTTCTTCCCCCTCTCCACCAGCTCGGAGCTGAAAGGGTCCATGATGACGACGGTTTTGAGGACAGGGGTCTGCTCCGTCTCTCGCGCCTGCAGCAGCGTTTCTGCTTTGCTCTGATTGTCGCAGAGAACGGTGGAGATCTCCGCTGTAAGAATTAAAAACGTACACCGGCCGTTATGTGAAAATACTCTATGAGGAGATACAGAGGTCAGATCTGGAGTCTCTAGAGGAGATAGGAGAATATTTGCTGACCTCATGTTTATTGATTTATTGATTGAATTAAATGTAGGTGGGCCTTTTCTTTTATGTGTATTTAGTCATGTTTTGTTGTATTGCCCTAACAAAGCCAAGTATAATTACATATCTCCTTGTCCTGACTGTACTTTTAAAGAGTTCCCAAACTTTTCGGCCCATGATCCCCAGAAATAAGATGCTAGAGACCGGGGACCCCCCACCGTCCATGGAGGTGGTTAAAACATTTTTGCACACTTATAGGCCTCTCCAAACACTGATTCCTCTCCAGGAACAAGGGAGACAGAAACATCAGTCTGACTATAAAAAGGTAAGGGCAGCGAGTGTCACAACTTACAAAACAGCTTTGACTGCATTTTCCCATTTTCCTGAATTGATTAAAAACATGCTAAAGTTCAACACATAACATACAACTTTAACGAGGAAAATGTTTTGTACATTTGTTGCTGCTGCTGTTTTGAATGCACATCTTTTTGCACATTAACTTTTTTATGTATGTATTTTATCCTTTAGATTTTTTTTATACTTTTACAGCCTTGGTTCAGAGAGAGACAATTATTCTGTTTTTTCTGTATGTCTAGTATGTATGGCAAAAATTGACAAAGACTCCTGGTCTGATGGTAGTTTGCAGGTTCTGAAATCCAGCTACAGCTGAAAACCAACAACTAGAGGACGATAATGCTTTGTCTACAAAGAGAAACCAGAACACTCGCAGCACTAAAAGTTAGTCCCTCACCTACAGATCCTGCATTCATACATTTGTTCATACAGACACAAGAATTACATTTAAACTGATTTAAAAAAACTTTCAGAAGATCCTTATGATCATAGCTTGAAGACTTTTGGTGTTATTTGTCAGGATGATGTAGTTGCAGAGTCAGAGCTGAAAGACTTTCAAGGCAACACATGCAGAGCTGACAAAATCAAAGGTACTAAAATAAAAATGTTCTTGTCGTAAATCGTCGTGTAGTCATCAGATAAACAAAAAAATCAGTGAGAAGAGATTAGCACAATCTCGACACAGATCCCTGCAGGGACTGGAGAGTTAGCGGCCTCGGTCTCAGCTTTGTAATTAGCAGCATTAAGAGTGCAGGCGAAGCTCCAATTACCTTGGTTTATAATGAACACCAGAGCCTCAGGACCCAGGGTGTCGTACAGGGGGACCGCTACCATGGAGTAGGTGTAACAGGCCAGTTCACTGATAATCCACTGAAATAAGACAACAATGACAGCATGTTCAAACTAACAACAGCACTCCTGTTGCCCCTTTTGAAATGTCCACGCTCACCTCTGGTCTGTTCTGAGCGAAGATGCCGATAAAAGTATCCGATGTGGGCTGTAAACCTTTGTGAAGCAGCCCTGACCCCAGGTGCTCGGCTCTATCAGACACCTTCAGGCAGAGGAAGTGGAGGAAAGGTCAGCGGGAGTCATCAGCATAGTTTTTTTTTTCTTTTCAAACTGTTATGGTGTTGCATGCTACGTTACCTGTTTGTATTTTAGCCACTGGTATGTCCTTCCTGGCTTCCTGTAGCCCAAACATGGTCCGTTACCTACAAATATGAAAACAAGGGGACAACATTAGGCTGTGTTTACTTCAGGGTTTAGATACTGATGTCCTTTTCTTTGCATTAAATAATTAAAAAAATAAGTCTCACAGCTCCCCAAAACATGTGTGTGAAGTTTCTTGTTCTAAATCCACTCTGATCCTGTATTTGATCATGTCTATAAACCCCTCTATTTCAGCCCTGCTCAGAACAGGCTGTTTCTGTGTCTGTACCTTTAAATATGTAAATGAGCTGTGTCTGACCACGCCCCCTCTCTGGAAGGAGATGTTTACTCGGGCTTTCTCTCTCCATGTCCTATTGTTTACGGTGAGAAGGCAGACTCAGAGGGCAGAACAAACACCTAGCTGTGGGAGTGTCACCCACCTGGGGGAGGGGCTACTGCCCTTTGTGATGTCATGAAGGGGAAATTCTCCAAACGGCCTGTTTGAGCACACATTTTCTGAAAAGTGGAGCAGGCCAGGGTCACATTGAACTACTCTGACTTTCAACTCTAACTCCAATCACCAAAAAAAGAAGAGCTCTCGTTACAGCCAGCGGCTCCTTTGTCTTGAATGATTTACAGTTGATAAAAGTTATAAAGTAAACCGGTGAAACACTGATAGCGGGAAGGCCCGTCCTGTTGGTGTGACTGATTAAGTGACAAGTTCATCGAAATTTCAAATCACCTGAAACTTTAAGACCCCTCTGAAACACCTCGTAGAGGGTCTTGGCTTCATCGTACTGAAACGCTGTCAGGTTGTTGTTGTCCTCGAGCAGTGCCGACTTCCTCGCTCCATCCTGAGGACAGCAAACAGAAATCACATTAAGAATAAACAGCTCCCTCACACTGCAGAGTTTTCAAAGTCCCACAGTCTTAATTACAAAGGGAGATTTCTGTTCCCATCTTTTTTAAAGTTATGCCTTTTCGTCTTTATCAGACAGCTGAAGAGAGACAGGAAACACTGGGACGAGAGGTCGGGGGATGACATGCAGCAGAGGGCCGGGGCTGGATTCAAACCCACGGCCGCTACGAGGATTGTTAGAGCATCGTTACATGGGGAGCATGACAGAACCGCTAGGCTTTCTGGCCCCTCTTTTCCCATTTTCATTGTGTCTCTAAGTTAACAGGCTACAGGACGGAAATGCTAAGAAAACGCTGCACAGCTGTTTGATTTCAAAAGCCAATGTATCGTGTATACCGTCCCCAAGGATAGTGGGAGTCAAAAGTGGCTTGAATTTATTTTTCTGAAAAATCTGAGACTTTAAATCAAATAGGGATCATCATACGTTTGGACTGTTTCCCTACATTTTGGACGATACAGCTCAGGTTTCATCGAGGAGCTGCTAATCAGAACAAAACTCCAGGTTCTTTCCAGATCTCCAGAGAAACCGGTTTGATTTATGTAAAACTATAATACGATGTTTTTTTGGTACTTCAGAGATCACACAAAGATCTCGTAGATGATGTCATGACTGAAATTATAGAGCAGGAAAAGTCAAGTGTGGGACCTTTAAACTTCATTCACTCTGCTGTCTTCCATCCGTTACCTTGATGCCCAACGTTTGGCATTCGAGGTCGACGGGGGTCCGGATGGGACTGGGTCGTGTGTTGAGGTAATACAGAGTGGCACCAAACACGGCCAACAGCGAGAAGATGGCCGGGGTCGGGAGAGGAGAGAACAGCAGCGTGACGAGGGAATCCATGGTGCAAGGCCTGCTGGGAGACAGAAAAATGTTGGCTTTGACGCGACTCAGGAATAACAACTGTAACAGTTTAATCTCTGAAACGACGACATATTGTGCAATTCTGAGCTCCCTGACACTTCCCTCGATGTTTTCTCCGGAGCAACTGGAGGTCAAAGTCAACGCGTCTTGTGCAAGAGGGTTCATTCTTATCGCTCACGACTGAGTCCATCCCATGAATGTCAGATAATAACATATGGTTCATTCATACTCAGTGATTGAAGCACAACGTCTTGGTGTTTAAATGCATCGACCCTCCACTCTTAAAACATTCCAGAAATGGATCAGATGTTTTCACTAAGTCATGTCTGTTTGTCTCGCATTTATATTTCTGGAGTCACGGGTATCATTTTATGAAACATACAAAGAATCTTATTGGTTACACGCCGTTTGTTGCATCTGTTAAAGATGAAACATTAAGTAGAAGCTGTTGCACATTTCTGAAGTGAACTATCACCATGCATCTGGTGTCATAACTCTCATCATCTCAAATATCAACCTATGATATATTCAATGTATATATATATATACTATATATATATATTCAATGTACAACTCTTCATTTAGAAAAAAATCATTGTCATGTCAATTGCTTTAAAAATCATGATTGAATGACCAATTTTGTCGCTTATTTATTTACAGCATGACCTGAAATTGAGCCCTGTTTCTCTTTTGGTCACTTTAAGAATATTACTTTTAACCGCCATGTGACACCTGCCTGTAAGTGTTTTGTTTTATTTTTGATTGTTGACTAATCATTGTAGTCATTTCAAGCTTTTTTAATTATTTCTAATTGTATTATATATATATATAGATTATTGTGATTTCATTTCCTGTGGTAGCTTGAACTCATTTTGTTTCTACAATTCTACAATTCACTTAGCAGACGCTTTTATCCAAAGCGACGTACATCAGAGAGTAAGAACAACACAAGCAAGGATCTAGAAAAAAGGGAACAATGTCAGTAAGAGCAAACGATCAGCTTTGAGTCTGATTGGACACACAGGTGCTGACAGGAAGTGACCAGAGGCAAAGCACAACATTGAGGGCAGTTCTTGAGAGCTCTAATCAGTATAGAAACCATCTTATAAGTCGTCGTTATCAAACAAAAACCATCGTCATTACCATCATCATCATCAATAATATGGAGACCATCATCATTAAGTTAGTAGGTATTCATGAAAGAGCTGGGTCTTTAGCTTTTTCTTAAAGGTGCAGAGGGACTCTGCAGATCACATGGAGTTTGTCATGTATGTATTTATTCTCGGCATCATTGTAAAGGAGAGTCGCCCTCAATGATCTCTCCGAGAACTTCCATAAAGGTTGATGATGATTTTAAAGGGACAGTGGAGCTCAGGCTAATTTCCATCTGTAGTCCCTTTGCAGGTTGGTGGCTCAGACGTATACACATTTACATAAAAAACCACAACGACGAGCACAAACCAAACAACAACATAGACTGCAAATTAGTCAACAGATATGAAAAGTGGCTGTGCAGGTTGTTCCAAACAAACCAGGAGAAAGTGACCCTCAGAGTTAAAGAGCTTAATATCATGGTGGCTCTCCTACCTGCTTGTGTCCTCTCAGGTGTTCCTCTCAGCTCTCAGGAGGGCAGGGGTGTGTGAGCTGTGTGTGTGTGTGTGTGTGTGTGTGTGTGTGTGTGTGTGTGTGTGTGTGTGTGTGTGTGTTAACAGCAGATCCTCTTCATCCGTTTTGCAGGAAGAAGAAGAACTCATAAAAAAACAATCAGTTGAAGGAAACCTTTGCACCTTGGACACCTTCACTTCCACTGATAAAAAGAACACAAGGGGAGATATGGAAACGTTTAATTGTCGCTGAGTGATAATTCAGATTCTGTACAATAATAATAAAAGGTCATTTTATTCCGCTTAATACGACCAAAAGTTTAAGGACTCATTGTGCATTATAATTCTCATCTACAGCTGTAAAATTAAAGTTACTGTAAAATTCATTTAGTGGTAATATAAAGGTTGAGCCAACTCAAACTACTTTATATAAAGGTTGGAAAGTTACATTTTTAAACCGTGCATCTCTGAATGCACCAGCTGAATAAATCCAGAGTAACAGAACTGTTTTTACATGTATGACAGGGCGGATGGAAAGAGTTTATTTATCCTGTGAAGGAATGGGAAACAGACTTGAGATTGTTTATCACTTTTCTCGTCTTCTGACTACTCAAAGCACTTTTCCTCTGCAGGTCACACCTTCCCATTCACACCCTGATGGCAAAGGATGATATGTAAATTGACCGTCAGAAGTAACTAATCCCATTCATGCACATTCATAAGCTGCAGACGAAGCAGCGGGAGCAAACTTGGGGTTAAGTGTCTTGCCCAAGGACACATCGGACATGTGGTTACAGGAGCTGAGGATTAAACCCCTAACTTTCCGGGTTTGGAAACCTGATCCACAGCCGCCCCTAAACGTTTATTAAAAAGACGTTTAACCTTTAAGCTAATTTTTCTTTTATGTTGACAGAGTTAGAGGGGGAATGGGGGATCATCTGAAATATGTAAGGAAGCAGACTAACAGTAACAATGGCTCCCTTTGAAATGCAGCCGAGTAGAATTATAAAGAAATATAAAATTGCACATTACCTTAACTTTAATAGGCTTAATGTGTGTAGTAAATGTCTATATTTTAAGTCATGTTTTAAACATGTTAGTGTGATTTATGAGCTTTTTAAAGAGGGAGGTTAAGATCAATTTATGTTTTTATTAACAGGATGTTCCGCCAGCATTTTTTTGATCGTACTCCAGTTTGATAATATTCATCGATAAGCTGAAGTCGCATGAAGGCCGAGATGCTGCAGCTGATGAAAGGTCAACACTTTCTATCTCTCCGTTTATCGTGTTCAAAGTCTTCACGGTGTCATACAGAAAGTGAACACACACCAAGGAAACATCAGAAAGGCCTCTGGAAGAATATTCTAGCTGCAGGTAGAAATCACTGCAAGTCTAAAATCTGTCCACACATCTGCCCTGATTGGAGCTACATTGAACTTGGTGTGAAAAACATTTGTAAAAGCTAACACTTTCATTGTGTTTACGTTTTGGGGTTTTAAGGTCAGAGAGTAGTTACCAGCGGGTTCTGCAGATTGTTTCTGTTACTTCATGCTAACGTGAGGAGAAGATAAGATGGAGGAGAAAAAAAACATGTTTTGAATGCTCATAGGGTCAAACATACAATATTTCAAAACAAGAGCGAAAGAGGAAGAACAAAAGAGTGGAAGTAAGAGTAAGACTGTGTTTCATTTTTTATTTTTTTTTAAATGCACCGAGCTTAGCTTTTGAAATAGCTCAGTTACAACTACAACAAAAACACTTTTATCTGAATGGCCTCTTTAGATGATGGTTTATCAAACACGTCTCGACTCCCAGCTTCATGCATTCACTGAGCACAGCACAACATCTCCTGCTGGCCTGTGTCTCGAGTGTGAGTGCTTTGGTTCTGGACTGTGATCTGCAGGTAAAGGTTCATTAGGAGAAGCTAAGCAGAGGTAGTTTAGGGGCCAGGTGGAGCATGGATCCCCCTGAGAGAGAGAGAGAGAGAGAGAGAGAGAGAGAGAGAGAGAGAGAGAGAGAGAGAGAGAGAGAGAGAGAGAGAGAGAAAACAGCTGAAGCCAGGAACACCATTAATGCACAATCTGCCCACATGTGGTCATTAGCACCTTAAACTGCACGCAGGTGTGACAGCTTCTCCGCAGCCAGCGAGGCTCAACCTGCCTCTGGAGCTCTCTGCAGCCCTGCACCAGCAGATCCAGCTTCCCAGGAGATCTGCACAGTTTGCACTTTGATTGTTTTTTTTTCCTCTCTATTGATTATTTATTTCTATTAGACCTCACTCTCTAGATAAAAACACACTTCCCCAGGCTCTTCTTCTTCTTCATGTGTTTGCACACACAGTGGACGTGTGTAGGCCTACCTGTTAGGACCGGAGGTGATTTATCCTGAACTTTCACCCTGCATGGATTTATGATCAGAAAGTGATAACTAAGCAGACTGGATGTGTAACCTTTGGAGTTAACAGATTGAACACAGGTTGATAAAATATAATCAGGGACTTAAATCACACACAAATCTTGCTTAATTGTATCAGATAAGGGTTTCATGTCTGACATTATTTTGGATGATGATTGATGATTCGCTTACTTTTGTTGGGTTAAAACTGAATGGAGCGGTGTACACACAACAAGGTAATCTGCCCGACTATCTGCTCGGAATAATAAATATAAATATAATAATAATAATAATAACTTTATTTATATAGCACCTTTTAAAAACACAGGTTTACAAAGTGCTTTGACAAACAGCAAAAACAAGAACAAACTAAACCAAACACAGAAGAACAGAAACAACAGCCAGAACATAACAAATGCAAAATACTAAAAATAATTAAATACAATTCAACAGAAAAGAACCCAAAGTGCACGATACCCAACAGACATATATAACCCGACCATCACAAGAACCATCATAAGAACCATCATAAGAACCATCACAAGAACCATCACAAGAACCATCATAAGAACCCAACAACACGAGCTGAGACCAAGAGGAGCAAAGATTTAAAAAGATGTAAGAAACTAAAAGAGATAAAAGCAAATAAAAAGAGAACAGCAATAAGAAGGTAAGAGCAGTAAAAGAAATAGAAACAAGTGGTTAAAGGATCAAAAAACCCAAAACTATAATATTAATAAAAATACAAAGTAAATATAAATATGAAACATAAATAGACAAAGTAAGTAAGATAAGAAATTACCAAGTTAAAACACAAGAGGAGATTAAGATATGAACATAAATAAAAGAACAGTAAGAAGTAAAAGAAGATAAAAATCGTAAAACCAGTAAGAAAAGACGATAAGACGAAATATAATAATAAATATTAAACATGTTCAATATTTACGATTATAAATCCTGCTGTGTGTGTGTGTGTGTGTGTGCGGAAGAACACCGAGCACGGACTCTGTGGGTTGTCACGTGGAACGGAACAACAGCCAATAGGGAAGCAAGCTGACTGAAGCAGGAAGCACAACAAACATCACCATGGCGACAGCAGCACTCGCGAAGCATAAAGTTAAATGGATGTCATTCATTCAGGACCAACTTGTTGATTTGTGGCAACAACGCGAGTTGTTTTTACAAAGTGTGCTGTAAAACAAACCACAATCCAAACAGACAAGGAAAGGAGTTGGACCGAAATGTTTACCGTAGAGGATGTACCAGCCAACAGCTGCCCATCATGTTAGTTTACGGTGAAGTCGCGTCTGAACTCGCGAGATTACACGTGTTGATGGTCGAGACTCTAGTTGTTGGTGCATTAATCTGAGTGTGTGGTGTGCTTAATTGATTTTTTTAAAGCGTTTTAAAATACTGAGTGAGTTTCTTAAGATATTGAAAACCTCCCTCTTTAAATAGAAATGAGGATCCCACAATAATCATTCAATCGGCTACATATCAAAATAAAGACTTTATACCTTAAAAAGTGTTTCTTCTGCTTGTCCTTTTAGTTTCGTTAGTTGCTTAGTTGATGAAATTTGTTTTTATTTGTATTTATTTTTTTCGGTAGCACTTTTTTTTTGCAAAAATGTAAAGTGCGTTACAAATTAAATTTATTATTATTATTATTATCATTATTAGTATTAAAAAAGTGTTTATAACTCCTGGTCCTGGGGTCCCACTGCCATGTTTGAGATGTTTCCTCTCCCAACACACCTGATCCAAATGAACAGGTTTTTATCAGGACCAGGGTTTAGAAAAACTTCCTTAAAATAATGTGATATTTTTTCAAGATATTGAGATTAAGAGTATCTAAATAAGTATTAATTTTCAGCAAATATTGAGTAAGTACAAAAGAAATATCAGAAAACTTTTGAAAATTATTTTGGAAAAGTGTTTCCCAAAGTGCGGGTCAGGGCCCCCTGGAGGGTCGCGAAACATCGAGATGGGGGTCGCGAGATATTTTCCAAAAACACACAAACATTTTAAAAGATTTAAAATTGCATATTTTACCCGTTATTGTAAACAGATATTTAAAATAAAACTAGTTCAATTTAAAATAAAATCAAAGTGTTTAAGCAAGCTTTATGTAAGTGTTTTTTTTTTATACCCTTAAACATGAGTTTGCATCTGAAAGCGACAATGTAGGTGTCTGCTGCTCTTTACATCTAAAAACACACACGCACACCTTGTTAAAAATTGTTAAATAATGAGAAGCTTTCTCATAATAACGAGTAAATATCTCAAAATGGTAAATGGACTTGAGCTTGTATAGCGCTTTTCTAGTCTTCTGACTATTCAAAATGCTTTTACACCGCATGTCACACCTACACATCCACACACTGAAAGCAGAGGTTGCTGACTAAAGTGACCACCGGAAGGAACTAATCCCATTCATACCTATTTAAACTCTTTTATTAAATGACTTGTAGGATACATTTTTTTCACCACAATGCAAAAACTGGCCGTCAATAGAAACGAGAATCGTGAGAACAAAACAAGCACTAAACATCATGAGTTTGTTGTAAGACCTGGATGCATTGAGACAGATCTAATTATCATCAACTGTAAGAGGATAATGTGCTTAGAAAAGACGTCCTTTGGACTGCAGTCTAACTGCTTCATTGAGAGTAAAAATCTCATTAAAGACACCCTGTAATGATGACCTACTCGCATGGAAGATTTTTTTTTTTAAAACATGTCTCTTTGTACCTCCCACTCTCCTACATTTATTTACATTTTCTCCACCCTAACAATTCATGGCGCATCATCAGGGTAGTTGGCTATTTAAGCCCCTAACATGGATCAACTAATAAGATGAGAGTGATGTCAAGGGCGGAGCGTTCTCCCAGCATGGGGCCCGTACTGATGCTCCTCTTCACACTTGTGTTCTCGGCTTCTGTTAACAACAACAGCATCAACGGGTCTCAAAATCAGAAGCTGGTCATCGGTTTCCAGGCTCCATGGAACGTGTCCTATCCCTTCAGCGCCATGCGGCTCGGCTCGGCCATACAAATAGCCGTGGAAAAGGTGAACACCAATCCCTCCTTCCTTGGAAACTACAGCCTGGATTTCGTGTACAAGGACACAGACTGTAATCCCAAAGCTTCCCTGGGAGGGTTCATCCACCAGGTGTGGAAAGAAAAGGTTTCCGCACTAATTGGTCCAGCATGTCCTGAGGAAGCAGAGGTAAGATTTGTGTGATATTTATAACAAAAATGTACAATTCATGCGTAAGACTTGCTATTTGTTTGGAGTTCCACAGGTGTCTGTCTTTGGTTCTCTTCAAATCATAAAAAGATTATTTACCAGCCATGGCAAAGCATTTTAAAATGTAAGCAGTCAATAATTACACTTGCTTGCTTATTGTGATCATTTGCAAAACATTGAAACACTAAATGTTGTGAACTGTGAAATTCCATTATTTTATTTTAAATGTGATGCCAGAAACACATTCCAAAAAAGTTGTAAAATGTTACAAAAAAGGGTTAACTTGCCACAGGTAAGTTTCATGATTTGGTTTTAAAAGTAAAGCGCATTGGATAGACGTAAAGTCATTCATGCCTATTCAGACTGATGGTAAAAGGCACAATATTTTCAACATGAATGTTGCAGAGGCGTAATGGGGGGGGCAAAGTGATCCCCCCTCTGTGTCTGCTTTGGAGCGAGTAACAGAGGTGTTACAGGGGCGCGATGGAATGGGTGGAGCCCTAGGGGAAGAACAGCTTTGTGTGAATGTCTGTGAGTGTGTGTGTGTGTGTGTGGAGCTCCTGCTCTGCCATGCTTCTGGAACGCCATAACACAAATAATTTACAAACTGGGACACCATTATAACCCCGTTGCGGGATCAATATGAGGGTCTTAAGTTGTAATGACGGCGGAGCATAGTAATGGCGCTGTTGCGCAATTGCACAATGAAAAGGGCTTTACTGAAGTAAAGATGGGGAGGGGTTTACCAACCTGTAAAAGACGGTGCTGGAAAAGAGTGCAGGTCTTTAAGAATGATTTTTTAAACATAAAGATGCAAGACTATCCCAACTTTTCTGAAACATGTTGGTATCGAATTCAAAATGACCGATAATTTTCCCAAAACAATGACGTGACTCACGATCAGTTTGACTTTTGAAATGTTGTCTTTCAGTCAAATTTGGTTTTCAAGATTTTGCAAATACCCCGCTCAGTATTAGTTTACATTTTACACACACGTCCCAACTTTATAGTAAATTGGATTGTTTGTCAGCATATTGGTACACCTAGCTAAACCTGAGGATGTTACATTTGAGGTGTTTTTCATCTGATTTTAAATCTCGCAAAATGTGCATCCCAAGGTGATTACAGGTAAGATGTTGAGGTTGGTATAATGTAGACCCAAAAGCAGACACGGCAGCTAAATTGAAAGTTCAATGAGGTTTATCGCAGGCCTTGGTTCATGGTGGAGGGCTGACTGGTTGAGGCAGAGTGGAGGAGACTCTAGGTGCTGATTTGGTTCTGTAGGCAGACATAAAATGCTTAGAATAGTTTGTTGGTGGAGCAAAATCTGGACACAAGGGAACCAGGAATACACAGGGGAAATAGGCTTACAGTCCGAGCCGTGACATAATGTTGTTTGCGTGTATGAATTCAATTAATGTTCCTTTGGACATTTTTCTCTTTCGGGGGAAATAAATTGAACTTGCATTCCAGGTCACTGGTCTCATTGCATCCACATGGAACATCCCCATGTTCAGCTTTGTGGGACAATCCTCCAAGATGGACAACAGCGACATCTACGATTCCTACATCAAAATTGTGCCTCCCCTGAAAAGAAGCTCGGAGGTCCTCATCAAGACCCTGGAGTTCTTCGGCTGGAGTCACGTAGCAATGATCGGAGGTGGTTTAGATTCCAACACTTGGGACAAAGTTGACGCATTGTGGAAAACTGTTGAGACTCCACTGAGAGAAAGGTTACATTTGGCTGCTTCTGTAAAGTTTGATACCAGCAATCGTGAGCTTGTTTATCAAAATATTAAGTACATCTCAACAGTCACCAGAGGTAAGGAAGAACTAACCCTTGTATGCTCCTTAGTACCATATTTTTTCAATGGTGTTGCTGCTGTTTCTGTACTTGCTAAATGTTTCCTGTCGTGCTTCAGTCATTGTGGTGCTAACAAACAGGGATGACTCTATGGCTCTGTTGCTGGAAGCTGACAAACAGGGCATGATGAATGGAGACTATGTTTTCTTCTTGGTGCAACATTTTGAGGTCAGTGGCCCTGTGGTGAGTAAAAAAAACTTTAAAACACACTAACAGTCACAGACGTGGTGGAAACATGGTGTTGAAAAACATGGGGAATCAAATCACTTGGGAGTGGGGGCATTTTTTTAAAGCAGGTTGGGACGATGAGCTGTGAGTTATATTTTCAAGAGATGAAATGGTTGCTTTAAGGGAAGTTCCACGCTGGAACTAACAGACAACAGTTGGGTGGAAACACGTTCTCGCCATAGACTCTATAAAACATGGACATAGTCTCTGTGATGTCATCAACTGATTAAGGCAGAGGCATTCAAAGCTGAACAATGGCGGTCACCTTTTTTTGTAATGCCATACTTACTTTCCATCAGCCTTGTAACAGGCAAAAAGTTGGAATAAAGGTGGGCCTTAAGCCTCCTGGCAAGCAGCCTTACAGATAGGACGCTGTATGGGTTGCGCTCGCCGCAGAGTATAGGGCACAGAGCAGAAGGGGAACGCAATAATCGGGAAGATTGCTACTTTTTGGAAGCACAGTTTGTTTGAATCGGTCCATTACTCAGTTGAAAGCCCTGATATTTCTTCTGCTGCAACAACATTACAATCCCACCTTGAATAGGCGGGGGGTAAAAAGGGGGACTGTTGAAAAGTCCATTGATGCAAGACAGAAGCTGACAAAAGCAGGCTCCTCAATTGTAGCTGGGGACACTTTAATTTGTCAGCTGGAATGACAACTGTTGCTGGCAGATTTCATCAGCTGTCACCAGGAAGCTAGTAAAGCTAACGTTAGCTCAATGAGCCTGTTGAAAACATAATTTCCAGCCAACTCGTTTTGTCGTTCCCGGTTTTTAAGGATCTTTGCCCTAATAGGCTTGATATTTTACAAGGTCTTGTCCCAGCACCCTCATCAGCTGATCCATGTAGAAGTTGTAGAAACAAATACACAAGTACAGCAGTTAGTTTTGTTATTGGAAGTTAATGGAGGAAAAATATGACAAAGAAGCCTTTGGATAGACAGTCTATAATCAGATGCTTGACTACATATGATAAACTTTTTTCATCCCAATTCATATCATCAAACTATCAAACAAATCTTTCATCAAATGTTCCAACTTATTCTCCTTCAATACTTCTTTACTGAGTCTTTTCTATGTTTATGTCTTTCCTGAGCAGGATAACTTGTGGAAATATTCCCTGAACAACCGGATTAACCAGGCTGCTATGAGAGCTTTTGATATGGTCTTCATTATTGGCCAGAAAGCCTACGAAGGCTACGAGTATTACGACTTCTTTGAGCGGGTTTATGAAAAACTAAAAGGACACCCATTTCGGAGCAATTTGACTTCTAAAAAAGAGGTTAGCACATGTGATTGCAACAAAGATCCCATGCATAAATGTATTATTATGGTTTGGAATAACTCAACGGAATCATTTTATTTTGGGATTTCAGGTTAGCCCTTACTCGGCCTACGTGCATGATGCAGTGCTTCTTTATGCGATGGGACTGAAGGAAGTCCTCAAAGATGGCAAAGACCCTTATGATGGACGGCAGCTGCTACAGAGATTAAAAAACAAAAACGGCATTCGATTTTATGGTTGGTTTCAATAAATGTTTATCATTGGGAAATGTAAGAGAAATTGATCAGAAATTGGGTCAATGGGTGAGAATTATCTGGGATGTTTTGGTTTGTGTTGCTGTGTTTATTAGTTTTTTTTTTTTTTGCTTTAACAGTCCTTAACTCAATTGAATTATGGATTCATTACACCTTATCCCTTAGAACAAACATTACACCAAAGAGCCAGGCTACAAATATCTGTTGACAGCTGGATGCAGTAGTGTTTTATCATTGCAGGTGCCTCTGGACTAGTCCACTTTGACGAGGAGGGGGAGAGGAATTTGGACTACTCAATTTACGACCTGCAGCATTTAGGAGATTCCACTAAATTTGTACCCATTCTCCATTATAACAGTCACACTAAAACTGTCAGGTGAGAAACACTTTTACACAGTCAGAAAATCTGGCTTTAGTTAATATACCATTTATAGGTAAAACAAACAAATGTCATTTCAGTCGGACGTCCATGTTTACTTCTATGGTCTGGCCGAAGGGAAGACCTCCGTCTGATAATCCAGAATGTGGTTTCAACAATGAACTCTGTGAATGGATCATTAATGGTAAAGAAACACTTACACCCTTATACAACAACTTTAAACACCAACTATCTCAGTTTCTACATTTTCGTCAGACCTTTTGCACTCATAAATCATTATTCGTATCTTTTTAACCACTAGTCCAAATCAGGCTAACCACTCTCGTAATTTTTGGTCTTGTCTGGATACAGATATCTTTCTGCTGGCTCTGCTTGTGACCTTTCCTGTCATTGGCGTGCTGTCAGTTTTTTGCATTGGCGTCCTAATTCTGCAGAAGTTACGACTGCAGACGAGGCTCGATGACTCCTGCTGGTGGTTGATCAACTACAGCGACATCATAATCATCAGGGAGCACTCAGTATGAGCACTAAAACATCTCTTGTCCTATTGGTAAAATATAAAAAGTGCATCTGTATATGAGCCTGGTGTGTGTTTACGCTCTTGTTCAGTGTATATTTTCGTCCTTCAGGGAGGTCATTCTTTATCTGTAACCACCACAGCAAGTCAAAGTATAAGCAGCGGCTCCCAGTCCACTTTCTCCAACAGCAGCTTTGGCCTGAGGGATAACACGGGCAAAGAACATGTCTACACCACCATAGGTCTTTTCCAGGTACAAGTTTTGAGTTTGAACTTTGTGACCTTTGCTGAACAGCAACTACTGGTGGCAAAACAAATGAATAGTTAAATAAGTCTTGTAGACCCCAATCTTGTCCACTGCAATGAAGTGGAATTGAAGTAGAAGCAATTTCATTTGCAAAATGGCTCAATTGTGTCCCCTTCAAATCTTCTTACACAAAGCCAAGAAGTTCATTTCAGCAAGCTGTCCAAAAATGTTTTAGGCATTGGTATCGTGTTTTGACCTAAAAGAAAGCCAATGGGTAAAAACCTTAGAAATAACAGGAAGTCTGGCCATGTTGTGGGCCATTCATCAGCAAACCTCAAAGTTGGCCACAGCAGAATAAAAAAATGTTAATGATTGTTGCCAAAAAGGTGACTCGTACTATGTCCAGTCCTTCCCAAATTTGACAGGATCATTAACAATCCTGCCCTGAACACGTCTACGTCCAGATACTGTCTTTCTCACAGTAGCCAATAGGAATAGGACTTGTCATCTTCCTCTTTAAAAACAGGATTTTGTAGTTTAAAATGTTAAATGTCTTTTTAGGTAAGTTATGACTATACCTTCAAGAATGATATTTGAAGGAAATGAATAAACAGATTTGAAGTCTACCATACAACTTTGCAGGGGGAATGGTAGCCACAACATGTGCCTTTCACTAACATCCTTTATTTTCTTCTTATAGGGAAATCATGTGGCCATCAAGTACATCAAGAACCCTGTTACCATTGATGTTCACAAACCCTCAATTATCAACGATTTTAATTTGGTAAAGTTCCTCTTGTTTTTCTTTACAAAATCAACTTTTACATGTACTTTCTCATTCCTCATTTTGATGAATGTGTTTGTAATAAATCTAAAGACTTTCACATGCATCCTATTTTTACTTATTAAGACATGTAGCTAGTAACTAGTTTCAAGTCTGTTATCTTAAAGTCTAAATGTTGGTCTAGTCAGTAAGATTGTGTGCCTAACCATCTTAAATTTTTAAGACAGATGAAAGAGATGAAACACGAGAACTTGGTGCAGTTCTTCGGTGTGTGCATCGAACCGCCCAATGTCTGTTTAGTCACCCAGTACTGCAGGAAAGGCAGCCTGAAGGTCAGTGTTTCTACTGCACGAACACACATACTTTATAATCGTAAGTATCGTGGTAGAACTGACAATTTAATACTTATTTAATTAATATTTAGTTTCCCAAAAGACTAATAATAATATAGCTTTTGCAGTTTTAATTGTGGTTTTGTTAACCATTTTTTATGTATAAAAAAACATATGGCCATTTAATTTAAAATGAAAACTGTGTGTGTACTCTTTAATGTTCATTTTCTCTCTTCAGGATCTCATGACGGCTTCGGATGTTGGGCTGGATGGGATGTTTCAGCTATCCTTTGCTTATGACATCGTCAATGTGAGCCAAAGATGTTTAACATTATATTTGTTTCCATTCTTAATCAGACAATCTTTATCAATCTTTATTTGCATAGCACCAATCCAAATTCAAGACAAGACACTTAAAAAAAGGAGCAGGTCTAGACCCTACTCTTTGTTATATTATTTACAAAGCCCCAATATTAAGCCACTATGAGCTCAGCACTATGCAACAATTCCTTGACATTTGTTTTGTGTGAGTTAAAGGACATATCTTGATCAAATAGAACTCCCAGATTCCTAACAGTGGTCGCTGGATGCAAGGCTGATGCCAGGCTGATGCCATTAAGGACAGTTATATATAAAAGTATCTCAAGTAAAACACCCCAAAAGTATCTCTGGGGTGTTTAGGGCCAAGCACAATAACTTCAGTCTTGTCTGAGTTAAGTCGCAAAACATTTCTGGTCATCCAGATCCTAATGTCCTTAAGGCATGCTTCTAGATTACATAACTGGTTGGTGTCATCTGGCTTCATAGAAACGTATAATTGAATATCATCTGTATACCAATGACAATTTATGGAGTGTTTCCTCATAATACTACCTAGAGAAAGCTTATAGTAGGTGAAAGGTGAAAAGAATAGGTCCAAGCACTGAACCTTGAGGAACTCCATGGCTAATCTTGGTGTGCATAAAAGACTTATCATTAAGATGTACAAACTGAGATGTATCTGCTGATGATTATGATATGATTTAAACCAACTTTAAGCAGTTCTGTAATGCAATTGTAAATCTTACTGTTCATATTTCAATTAACTGTTCACCTTTATTTGATTGCTTATTTTACAGCACAAAGGCCAAGTTGATAGTTCAAACCCTTTTCACCAGAAATAAAATATTCATCTTGGAATTATTGGGATCAGTGTATAAAAAGGCCAACCATGTTTTGTTTTCTTTGAAAGTGCATACTGTATTGCCCTGGATTCTAAAATATTGAAATAAAAACACTAACAACTCATTGTTTTCTACTGCATCTTTCAATGTTAGGGAATGGAGTTCATTCACAAGAGTAACCTGAAATTTCATGGGAATCTGAAGCTCAGTACATGCCTGGTGGACAGTCGACTCCAGATAAAACTCTCTGGCTTTGGACTATGGGAGTTTAAACATGGAAACAGACCTATCATGCCATTGGAAAACCCCCAATATCAAGGTCAGTCGTTGTTTAAAGGGATATCTTAAATGTGTTATCAACTACTGTATGTTTATTACAAGAATGACAGTGCATTTTAAATTTCATAGGGGGAGTAATGAATGGGTTATGACCAAAATGCTGCCTTAGTTCCAGTATGTTTAATGTTGCTTCTCTGTACAGTCACCAATGAATATCTGTCCTATTTTGTATCAAAGTTTTAGATTAGCCTAACTAACATCTGGTCAGCTGGAAATCAAACTGAATGAGAGGGGCACCAGACAAATCTGCCAGTTCAGATTTTTCTGCTAGTATACAAGTATAACATTTGAGTAGATTTGAACCACACCCATCTTTGGTTACTATCTGTTTGTGTTGTAGAGATGTACTGGACAGCCCCTGAACTTCTGAGAAAAGGTGGTCTCCCAAACAATGGAACGCCTAAAGGTGATATCTACAGCTTTGCCATTATCATGTGGGGGCTCATGTACAACAAGCTTTTCCCTTATGAAGAGGTCAACCTGGAGCCAGAGGGTGAGCATCATCAAAACAAGGATATTCAATTTGTTTGCCTCTAATTCATTTCCTCAGAGCAAATTTTAGAAACACTGAAGCAGACTTAAAAATGGCCAGGGATGTGTCACAAGTTTTAAAAATTCAATTCCATTTCTTAGTAACATATTTTAAACCACACTAAAGTAACACAGCTGGAATTTAAATTAATAGTGAATCCAATTAAAGATATCAAGTAACATGACCATGAGTCGACTGCAGGTAGTGGCTCTTTGAGACTGTGTTTGGAGCTTTACGCCACTGTAGAATTCCTATGTTTAGTAAATTCGAAATAAAAAATTTAATTACATTGCTGTTTTCCATCATGTCGAACCTCGGATGCAGGAGGAACAATGTGTATTCCGTCCCGGCCGTGGGACAGTGGACCAGATCTTTACCCTCGCAAGGCTTCTTGGGGGGGGGGCATGGGAATTTGCCCATCCAGTCTACATGTGTTTTGTAGATTTGGAGAAGACTTTTGACCGTGTCCCTCGGGGGATCATGTGGGGGGTACTGCGGGAATATGGGGTCCCGGGCCGTTGGTACAAGCCATCCGGTCCCTGTATGACCAAAGTGGGAGCTGTGTTTGCATCCTCGGCACAAAGTCAGACACGTTCCCAGTGCGTGTTGGCCTCCGCCAGGGTTGCCCCTTGTCACCGGTCCTGTTTGTGATCTTCATGGACAGGATCTGAAGGAGCTGCCGGGGGGAGGAGGGTTTCCAGTTTGGGGACCTCAAAATCTTGTCTCTGCTTTTTGCAGATGACGTGGTTTTGTTGGCCTGCTCAAGCTGGGACCTCCAGCAGGCATTGGAGCGGTTTGCAGCCGAGTGCGAAGCGGCTGGGACGAGGAAAACAGTGGATTGCTCTCTCCGGGTGGGGAGTGACTCTTTGCCCCAGGTGAAGGAATTCAAGTATCTCGGGGTCTTGTTCACAAGTCAGGGTAGGATGGAGCGTGAGATTGACAGACGGATTGGCTCAGCGTCAGCAGTAATGCAGGCGTTGTGCCGGACCTTTGTGGCGAAGAGGGAGCTGAGCCTGAAGGTAAAGCTCTCGATTTACCGGTCGATCCTCGTTTCAGCCCTCACCTATGGCCATGAGCTATGGGTAGTGACCGAAAGAATACGATCACGGATACAAGCGGCCGAAATGAGTTTCCTCCGGAAGGTGGCGGGGCTCAGCCTTAGAGATGGGGTGAGGAGCTCGGACATTCGGGGGGAGCTCGGAGTAGAGCCGCTGCTCCATCGCATCGAAAGGAGCCAGTTGAGGTGGTTTGGGCATCTGTTAAGGATGCCTCCTGGACACCTCCCTTTAGAGGTTTTCCAGGCACGCCAAATTGTGAGGAGACCCCGGGGCAGACCCAGAACATGCTGGAGGGATTATATATCCCGTCTAGCCTGGGAACGCCTCGTTATCCCCCAGGAGGAGCTGGAAAGCGTTGCTGGGGAGAGGGAAGTATGGGCTGACTCTGGGCTGAAAATGGATGGATGGATGTTTTTTTCCATCGTCATTGCTGCCACACTGGACCTCAGTGAAACAACTGCCACAGGGGATATCAATCTTATTGAGAGATAACAACAGGCTTTTCAACCTCAAGAGCAGATTCAACAGTATTACCATCTGATGCTGAGGCACACAGGTGCACTGGCCACATCGCTAGAGCCCAAGAAACAAAATTACCAAAAACATTTCCAACCAGAATCTCCAAATACCATAACTACAGTGATTGCTTCTTCTTGCTTCATTATTTTATCCAGAAATTATCATGAAGTTGCGGACTCCTTTCCAAGGGGAACCTCTCCGACCACTGTTGTCTGATGAGCTGTGTGATGAGAACATCAACTCAATGCTGAGAGCCTGCTGGAATGAAAACGCTGACCATCGACCCCCGTTTACATCTATAAGGAGACAGCTGAGGGCTATCAGCCCTGAAAGGTCAGGCCTCTGATAATCTATTTTCTTAACAACAATAGGCTTTCATGCTGTTTATAACTGTTTTTATCATATTGTATTTGGGTCTACAGAAACATAATTTTGTTACAAAGCTTCATTTGACATACATACATGAGTATGCAAATAAGAATCGGGTAGCGTGTTGTCATAAAGTCGAGAACCTTAAGGAATTGCACACCTTTTGCCAGGGCTGCAAAATCCTCTAAGGCAAGATTATATTATGTTCCATGGCCAATGCATTAAGATGTCCCATAATTTAACAGAAATCTCTATTAGCGTTTTGAGATATCCAACAAGCTAACAACCACACCTGACTGAAAACCTAACTTCCTCAATGGTAGGCTATCATGATTTTCTGTACTGTAGTCATGCAAATATACTGGATAATATGGTGGATAAGTTGGAGAAATATGCAAATCACTTGGAGGAGGTGGTGGAGGAGAGGACCAATCAGCTGACTGCAGAGAAGGCCCGTGCAGACAAGCTTCTATCCAGCATGTTACCAAGGTACCAAATGAAATTCCATCAAAATTATCATTATTAAATTTCCTCAACTGGCAATTTATGGTAACCCATTCAAATCTAATGACCCTGATGCAATCTGTTGAATGGGCTTCCATGACCACATCCCTGTCCTTTAGTCAGGAATGTTGCTTTCTTTACATAGGTACATCGCAGATCTGCTGATGGCAGGGAAATCAGTGGAGCCACAAAGCTACGAAATGGTGACCATCTTTTTCTCTGACATTGTGGGCTTCACCTCCATGTGCTCCATCAGCTCTGCTATGGAGGTTGTTACGTTCCTCAATGACCTTTACAGCCTATTTGACGACATCATCAAGATGTACGACGTCTACAAAGTGAGTTGCATACAAAACTAGGCAAACTCCTTTTCTTTTTCTTTTTTTTTACTTCCCAAGCGTAAGATAATAAGATGTATACCGCTCTTATCCAATTTAATTCAATTCCATTATATTTGTACAGCACATTTCATACACACGTAAACTCAATGTGCTTTACGGAAGAAGAAAATAAATAAACACAAACTCATTTAAATTGAAAATAAAAAAAATATCCTTATGTCCTTGATGTGAATATCAGACCACAGCCAGCAGCTGGTGTTGCACAAAAACTGAAACTGAAAGATTACAGTTAGCCAGGCTTCATCAGAAAGTAACAAAATATGTAAAGGGATATGATACGATATGATACGATACTACAAGACACGATACGATACAATAAGGTAAGATAAAGTACTGCAAGACAAGATACAACAATGCTACGAAAAAAGGAACTCGCTTGCTGCTTCCCCCTTTTTCTAGTCTTTGTGCTAAGCTGAGCAAACCAGCGGTAGCCCCATATTTACTGGCAATGGCAGAGGTATTGGTCTTGTAATGTAATTCTCTATCAGGAATCATTTTTGTGTCATTCAACTACACTTTTTTTTTTTTGTATGAAATTGCTTCCCATTTTATGTTCAGAATTTTCAGTATAACTTTTTGTCATCTTTTTACAAGGTGGAAACAATTGGTGATGCCTATATGGTAGCCAGTGGTCTGCCCATCAGTAATGGCAATCAGCACGCTTTGGAGATATCCACAATGGCCCTGCATTTCCTGAGGGCCATCAAAGTCTTCAAAATTCACCACATGCCTTCAGAGCATCTTGCAATCCGCGTTGGGATACACTCAGGTAGGACAGAAGGATAAAAGCACTGCTAAACAAGTTCAGTGTTTTATTGATGATGTATTTTGTTTGGTTGCTGAATTTTTTAATTTGGAAGGGACATGGAATGATTTCAGTTGGCTAACAATTAGTATTTAGACCTAACAGGGTCCTTAAAAGATGTTGGAAATGATTGACTTCTGAGGAGATTGGTACATCAACCGTTTGTTTTGGATTTCTGTAGGTCCAGTGGTTGCCGGAGTGGTTGGCACCACTATGCCTCGCTACTGTCTCTTTGGTGACACGGTGAACACGGCCTCTCGAATGGAAAGTAACAGCTTACGTAAGTGAACTAAAACAATATATTTAAATAGACTTCCCATTCCAATCTCTTCTGATTTGACTTTAGGTTATTCTTCAAACCTTACGGATGGGACTTGAACTTTAGTGTAGTGCAAGCTCAAAAGAACGATTGTAATTGAGAGGGATGTAATTTTACCTTATGGGACGCCTTAACAGCTAGTGTGGAGCCAACTAGTGCCATGGTTGTAAGATTGCCAGTATGTTGTTAAAGTCCAGCTCTTATGGTCTACATAAAAGCTAACTAAATGTAAGCTAGCATGCTGACTTAAGTGCATGCATTCGATTAATAAAGCTGCTAGCTTGCCTCTTGATAATGCTATTAATCGAATGTACGATCAAATCTCTGACTTGGGACAAAACAAATAAAATTAAAAAATGTAAATGTATGGTACTCCTCTGTGTATATTTCACACAGCCCTGAAGATTCACATCTCTCAGAGCACAGCTGACATTCTGGTGCAGGAGGGATCATTTGAACTGGAGGAGAGAGGGGAAATTGAAATGAAGGTGACACGAGTCTGCATGCAGTACAAAATGTATGGACAATGCATGGTTTGATATGTTTTTGATGAGTGTGTGTGTGTCTATTACAGGGTAAAGGGAGTCGTAAGACCTACTGGCTGTGTAACAAACAAGGATTCGATCCTCCTCTCCCTGTTCCCTCTCCAGCCACCAGTCTCAAACTACTCACCCAGGTACAGTAAAAACACAGCACAGCTTACTATTTACTTACTTAGCACCATTAACAATTTTTTGTGACGCTTTGTCTAATCTGACTATGTTTGTGATTTCTCCGCTCCAGAAACTAGTAATGACCAGAGCAACAGAGAAAATGTTCAAGAAAACCATGACCAAGCAGGTCCCATGACAGATAGCATGTCGACTACAGTGCACACCTAAAGAAAGAGAGGATAATCTGGAGGCAATTTTTTGAATAAATAAGATTACTACACAGGTGTCACATCATGCGGATGGATTTTCTCTCCTGCGTCTGTGTATAGAGACTGGAGAAAAAGTTGGAAAAGAGCTTGAAGTAAACATTTTGAGCAAAGACTTCAGGAGTTTCAAACAGTGAAGTGAACCGGGTTTAAAACATACTGAGATGTTTCTTGCTAATGCCCAACTGAGGCGCGGACTTCTGCAGGGGTAGCCTGAAGTGTGATGTGCACAAAGTCAAACAAATATCAGTTTGTTTGTTTTTTCCAAATCTTTTTATCATATTTTTGCAGACAGTACAACAGGATGTCACAGAGGAGTAAATCAGAGCATCTGCATAGAGTAAAACAAAAAGCCCCAATTAAACAGAAAAACAAGACAATAAAATAATAAACACCCATTTACAGTCCCAGCTTCCTAAGGTAATTGTCCATTAGCGACTGTGGTAACATAGATACTAATAGGACAATACACATGTATTGACATGTATGACAATACATGTAGACACAGACACATATATATATATAAAAAATAATAATAATAAAAAAAAATATATATATATATATATATATATATAAATACATACATATAAAATATCAGTTATTTACCCTTTAATTTAAGTCCCTACTCTGACAGGGCAAACAGCCAATCACAGATTAGGTTTTTTTGGTGTGGCCAATCAGATTTCTGGGGGGGGGCTCATGCCATCCCTGGCTGCTCCTTTTGACACACCCCTGGTCAATCATCAAGCTAATAATTAAATAATTAATTCATATACTTTTTGGTAGTATATATATATATAATATTTTCCACAAATATCAAAGAATATATATATTTATAGTTATAGATAAAATAAATCCTAATGTATTTGTAGATTTGTTTGCCGTGGCCGAGTGGTGAGTTTGCTCTCCCCATGTACAATGACTACAACCTTGAAGCAGGTGGCCCGGGTTCAAATCCTACCTGTGGCTCGTTTGCTGCATGTCATTCCCCACTCTCTCTCTCTCCCTTATTTCTGACTATATCCACGGTCCCGTCTCTCTAATAAAGGCATAAAAAGCTGAACAAAATCTATCTATATCTATATATATTTGGCAGATTCTTTGATGCATTTTGTAACAGATTCAAGGTGCGGATGAGCTCATTTTAGTCACTTTATCTCGGAGAGAAATAAACTCCAAAGGAATGTATGTAATTAATTTAAAACAATGGCATTTTTCACTTTGTTTTGATGCAACTTTATCATACAAACCGATGATCACTGCGTCGTTTCACAACATGGCTGAAGGAGTGGAAGCAGAGGAGTCTTTATAAACGACAGAAAATCTAACTATGTCTCACCAGAACTGCTTGCAATCAATATGGAAATGTCAATTAAGAAATGATATAAACATATAAAAGTATATCCATTTGATTCATGTGTGTGTGTGTGTTGTTTTCATGTGAAGAGTCTGTTTTTAATGTCCGTATTGAATACATTATTTATTTATATTAATAAAATGTTCCTGGTGGATTTTTTCAAGAAGTGATAAAATGTTTATTTTCCAAAAGATTTTTATTGGGAACAAAACTGAAAGTGAATAAACAGAAAATCCAAAGCTTCGATAGGTGTGTTAATTAACAGATTAAAATGTTTAATAAAATGAGACAATCATGTCAGTGTGAGGGAGGAATGATTTCACGCTCCCTGAGTCCCGGCTGACGCTCCCTCTGTTTGTTTTTATTGATTCTCTTCTATGTTTTTTAAAACTACATCTCAGATTCATTGACTAAATCACAGCAGGTGTTTATCAGGACCAGCAGCAGGATGAAGAGTGAAGTGCCTGTGATGAAAAAGAGAAATACATTATATTTTCCTCAATAAATGAGTATGCAGCATCAAACATCAACAACAGTCCAATCACACCTCACGTCTCATTACCTTTTATCGGTCCATTGTTGGAGAATGAGTTACCTGTCGATCAATAAGATAAAAAAAAAATCAGAATTCAAAACTCCAACTTGTACAGTAAAGACAAAAAGACTTTTAGCAATTGGAGAAAAATAAATCTAGTATCTCTCGAGGATCAAATTGGTCACTTCAAATTTAAATCAAATATGCAATTTACAACAAGTTGTGTAGAAACTTGAAACTTACGGTGAGAATTTAAAGTGAAGTCGGGAACATCTTGTGCCAAATAAATTTAAAATCAACTGTTTTTGCAAGTCAGAGGTTGTGGATCTCTCAAAGTCAAACTCTCCTAGCGTATAAAAGCTGTTTTAGTCAAGGAGTTGAGAAAAGAAGAATTACATACTCACTGCTTATTGGGATGTCAAGTACGGGGTTTTAGATCACGGCCATTCTGTGTCACTTTACATGCAAAGTGAAGCTACGAGCTAACTACAGTGTGCCAACATTAGCCTGCTAAAAAAAAAACAAAGCAGGCCACAGGCAATTGCAGCTCACGCTCTGCTCTAAACCGCTTGCGCTTAACTCCTTTGAGCGAACGCGAGGGGGAGAGGGGTTGGAGGTGTGTCGTTGGAGCAGAGCGGAGGCTTCTGTATGGAGGCCGTGTGACCAAGCAGCAGTTTGTTTTGGTTTCATGCTGGTGCTCAAAGCCGACATCTACTGGATCAAAAAATCCAATATTCTTAATTTAAACTCAAAATATTAAAATGAAGGTGTACTGTACCTTTAAGCTGAAACTCAGCAGTAAGGATCCCTCCGCTTGGTTCTGCCTCAGATGACGGACTTCTCACAGAGCACGGGCTCTACAAGGAAAGATAGGTAGAATCTGTTTCCAAAAGGACATTTACTTTATACAGAACATGAAGAATAACTGCTTTCTACGCTTTTGCACGAGTAGCGATATGTGTTTAGGTTAACCAGCAACTGCAAACTCATCAGAGCTGACGTAGGGAAGCAGCCAAAGCAAGCGACATACTACAAAGTGTTGCAGAGTGTGCAAGAAAAGTTTATGATGCTGAAGATAAAAGGGAAACTGGGTTGAGAGAGTAAGTGGTCGAAGGTGAAGACAAACACTGACAATTGTTCAGGAGGCTCAGCGCTGAAAGGAGAATACTAACAATAGGCAGTAGTTGAAGGACAGAGTGGAGATAACGCAGATTTGTTTTTGTATAAGGCTATGTACAGTATCATAAGCCTTACTCCACCTTTAATAAATCATTGTCTTTGACACTGTCAGTTTCTCTTGACTTATAGACATCATAAGGACTCTGCTTTTGTGTACTTACTCTCACAACCAGAAGAGGGAGACATGCGTTCTATACAGTGGGTTAGAATATGGGTAAAAAGCAGCAGAATATGGAAATCCTCATAGAGGTAAATTAAATCAAGTACAGCACCAGAGAAGAGGCAACGAGCTACCTAGCAACCCTCCACCACTGGAAAAATATTTAATAGCAATAATTGGATTTTAATCAGAGAAATTGATGAATATAAGGCGATTAGAGGACAGTGTTTGTACTCACAGGTATACAGTTGAGTCTCTCTCCATCACACACCGTGACCTCACAGTGAAGCCAGACTGTAGAAACCTTCTCCAGACGTTGGAAGCGGAAAGAGTTGAACTTGAACATGGAGCGGCTGTCTTTGGCGTTCTCAAATATAGTCACAGTGGTGTCAGAGGGGCAGCTGTTCGAAAAAAAAACATAAAACCTGTTTTATCAACAAGTACGCAGGAGGGAATAATACCAACACACCAACAGGCTGACAAGCAGCGAGTCGGTCCGATCCATGGTATAAAGTCCAACCCCTCAAAAACCCAAAGCCTGAGGTTGATCGCTGTGACTTTAAACAATGTTCAACTTCAGTTCAGTTCAAAACGTCTCTAATGTAGTTCAAGCCTGAAGGTTTTAACACTGTACCTGTTAAAGATGAGACTCCATCTCTTCTTGTCTGTAGAGTAAGGAGTGGGAGTGGCCCAGCAGTTGTTTATTACAACTTTAAATCTGAGGGGCACAGACAATCACAATGAACAGATTAAAATTCAAAGGAGTCAAGATGCTTTTTTAATTAACTTGCAGACATTTACAGTCATTATTTCTTTATTCTTTTGTCTTTGGGTTTTTAAAGGTAGAGTCAGTGGCGTTGTTCGTTGCCGCTTGTTAATCACAACATTCAAACTGGGCCGCTCCTCCTGGTTTAATCGGCACACTCACTGCAGGATGTAATGTGTATGTTTACTGCTTTACCGACACTGCAAGCTACCGCACGCTAGCACGAGCTAACCACCGGTGTTCAGCACCTGCCTGTCCAACAGAGAGCAGGCCAACTCTGCGCCGACGGATGAAAGCCGACCGACGGTTCATCCTTGTTTTGGAACGAGATTCAACCGCTCGGCCTTTTGCCTCATTATGATTGCATTTTCTCTTTTTTGTCACTACGACTGTATCTGTAAAATTCATGGGTTTGAATCTCAACCAGAACAAAACAAAACATGTAAATCCAGGCAGTGTACAGGGTCTCTGCAGATACAGTCACCACCACTTAGTATGGAGGCCCAGAAGTGATGAATTTATTTTTTTGGAAAACGCTACTGACTGTACCTTTAATAGTATAACTCACATACACTTTAATGCCATTTTTACATGACCCCAGGGTTAGTGGCTGCCACCTTAGTCAAGGCATGTTAAGGTCCGATACATTTTTCTTTTTAAGCTTGCCAGGAAAAATATTGAAAAGTGTTAATATACCTGTTACTTAGTCCTTTTGCCTCGATGCCCATGAAGACTTCAGAGCCGATCTCAGACGTGTCGATCACGTAGGGAGCGTCCCTGGCATACAGGAACTTTGAATTCTACAAAACGTGTACATATGTACAAATGTTTGCATTTCTTTATCCGACCAGGGATGACACTATTTGAACCTAATGGCTCCGAGAAGTACATAAAATAACTTTTAACTATATTTTCATTATTTCAGATGATTATTCTGCACAGGATGTTTCAAATTCTAATCCTAAAAAAAGACATGATTGTATTAAAATGTGTTGCAACAGGCATCCACTGGTGAAACTGAGTGTTTGAGTGTCTTCTTACCGTGAACACACTCATAGACAACTGAGATCTAAAAGTGCCTAAACTCCCGTTGTTGACATAAACTGTAGCCACTCTGGAAAAAGCAGAGGGTTTAGTAAAAACGCTGCAAGTCTTTGGGTCAGAATGCACAGATTTTCCACTCAGTGACTGTGGACGCCTCGTGTCCCCGATGGATGCTTACCTTTGGCTGAAGACGGCGTTGTTCACCAGGTAGGCCGCTCGGTAAATGCAGCTGAAGGTGTAGTTCACCGGCTGGTTTCTGACTGTGAGCGAAGTATCGTTGGACACGATGGAGTTATAGAAGATGTATCTGGGGTCTTTGCCGGGTATGTACTGTCGAGAACAACAAAGACCAAAATAGAAAACATATGATTATGTTTATCAGTTAGTGTTGAAGGGAGTTTTACTCGGTTTTGTCTCGGACTGGGCGGACTCCGGATTTTAAATCAAGATCTGTCAAGACCACCTCTGCCGCGTCATTACAGTGATAAGAAGGAAAACGTCCCTTTCTCAAACAACGTCTAACTTTCATTCAATTATTTGATTTTTTCAACCTTGTTTCTCGTTTCTTAATGAGTGACACGACCCCCGCACACAAGATGATGAATCTCATTGATATTTATGGTTTGATCTTGTCTTGGTCTCGTTCCCTAAATGTCTTGGTCTTGTCTCTGTCTCGCCCTGCCTTGGTTTGATCTTGTCTTGGTCTCGTTCCCTAAATGTCTTGGTCTTGTCTCAGTTTCGCCCTGCCTTGGTTTGATCTTGTCTTGGTCTCGTTCCCTAAATGTCTTGGTCTTGTCTCTGTCTCGCCCTGCCTTGGATTGATCTTGTCTTGGTCTCGTTCCCTAAATGTCTTGGTCTTGTCTCTGTCTCGCCCTGCCTTGGTTTGATCTTGTCTTGGTCTCGTTCCCTAAATGTCTTGGTCTTGTCTCTGTCTCGCCCTGCCTTGGATTGATCTTGTCTTGGTCTCGTTCCCTAAATGTCTTGGTCTTGTCTCTGTCTCGCCCTGCCTTGGTTTGATCTTGTCTTGGTCTCGTTCCCTAAATGTCTTGGTCTTGTCTCAGTTTCGCCCTGCCTTGGTTTGATCTTGTCTTGGTCTCGTTCCCTAAATGTCTTGGTCTTGTCTCTGTCTCGCCCTGCCTTGGATTGATCTTGTCTTGGTCTCGTTCCCTAAATGTCTTGGTCTTGTCTCTGTCTCGCCCTGCCTTGGTTTGGTCTTGTCTTGGTCTCGTTCCCTAAATGTCTTGGTCTTGTCTCTGTCTCGCCCTGCCTTGGATTGATCTTGTCTTGGTCTCGTTCCCTAAATGTCTTGGTCTTGTCTCTGTCTCGCCCTGCCTTGGTTTGGTCTTGTCTTGGTCTCGTTCCCTAAATGTCTTGGTCTTGTCTCTGTCTCGCCCTGCCTTGGTTTGGTCTTGTCTTGGTCTCGTTCCCTAAATGTCTTGGTCTTGTCTCTGTCTCGCCCTGCCTTGGTTTGGTCTTGTCTTGGTCTCGTTCCCTAAATGTCTTGGTCTTGTCTCAGTTTCGCCCTGCCTTGGTTTGATCTTGTCTTGGTCTCGTTCCCTAAATGTCTTGGTCTTGTCTCAGTTTTGCCCTGCCTTGGTTTGGTCTTGATTCAGTTTCGCCCTGCCTTGGTTTGGTCTTGTCTCTGTCTCGCCCTGCCTTGGTTTGGTCTTGATTCAGTTTCGCCCTGCCTTGGTTTGGTCTTGTCTTGGTCTCTGAGCACTCTGGTCCTGGTTATGTCTTGGTCTTGTCTCAGTTTTGCCCTGCCTTGGTTTGGTCTTGATTCAGTTTCGCCCTGCCTTGGTTTGGTCTTGTCTTGGTCTCTGAGCACTCTGGTCCTGGTTATGTCTTGGTCTTGTCTCTGTCTCGCCCTGCCTTGGTTTGGTCTTGATTCAGTTTCGCCCTGCCTTGGTTTGGTCTTGTCTTGGTCTCTGAGCACTCTGGTCCTGGTTATGTCTTGGTCTTGGTTAATGTGGTCTTGACCACAACACTACTTTAAATACTAAGGACTATTGCTTTGTTTGCCTTTATTGGAAAGGACAGCTGAAGAGAGACAGGAAATGTTGGGAGGAGAGAGTGTTGGATGACATGCAGCAAAGAACCGAGGTCGGGTTCGAACTCACAACCGCTGCCATGAGGACAACAGCCCCCATACATGGGGCGCGCAACGGAACCGCTAGGCTATCCGGCGAAGAACGGTACAACACTGTTCTCAAAAAAGTCCTGATTTCACAGAGATAGTTAAGTTTGATATGCAAGCAACCTCAGGAAAACTAGCTCTAAGTTTTAAAATTTCTAAATGCAGAAAGTATCAACTGTAGCTTTTATATGATAAACTACATCATAGATTTATTATTATTACTTATTTGTTTATGTCAAAAGGCGGTTCAGTTGGAGCTTGTTTCTAATATTTTTACCATTATGACTTTTTGTGGATGATTTTCTTTGTTAGTGTGGTGCTCGCTTTGTAAAGTAAATTAAAAGAAAGATGATTGTGTTGTTTCATATTTTCTAATGCTTTGAGGTGTGCACTGATACATGAGAGGCACAGTATGGGGACTTCCTTCATTGATCTCAATTATGTCTGGGAAGGTTGTTTTTAAGTCAAGACAAACTACCTCTGGCATTCATGTACTTCCCCCTCGTTGCCTCACCTCAGACTGAGTGCCACAGTACGAGTTGTTTTTAGGAGTCAGGTCTGAGATGACGAAGCGGTAGTAGCCCGGGCTGCGTACCCCAGAGTAACAGACCCCACCCAGAGACAGCTGATCAATCTCCCAGCCGTACGGACACTCGGGGACATTTGCGATGATGGCGTTGGGGAAACATGACACCATTACATAGTCTGAAATAATAAGACGCAATCAAAGATTAAAAAAATGTTTCCTTCTTTCTGAATCAAAGGTCTACGAAAAGATGGTGATGTTTGTTTTACAAACTGTCAAGGTCCATGGAAGAAAGTTGTAATATTGAAAAAGTTCATATTAATTATTTTCATTATGTAAAAGATAAAAGGTGTTGATGTTACCTGCTTTTTGGGGCGAGCATGTCCATGCAACAGGCAGAAACAATAATATAGCACCAACTGAAGCCATACTGTGAGGCTGCAGAGACAAATGTAAGAATTCAACCAAAACAGAAAACACCTTTGGACATCCATTTCATAAGACAGGTGTGTAGGAGAGCAATGTGTCCATCCAAACTTTAAAGTAAACTCCTGCACATTGTCTTACTTGCAAAACAAACATTTATTGGCAACGTTGCGGTACTAGACTGACTGGACTGTTGGCCGAAAAGTGCTGGAGTTTACCTTCAAGAATTCAACCGTAGCAATGAGAAAACATTCAAGGACAACATTTCATGATGATAAGGTTTTATTAAAAAAAGACTCACCTGTAAGGGAACAAACACCTTCCAATGGTCTGATGTCAAATGATCTTCATGGCTCTTCAACCGGTTACCTGCACCGTGGTTTTACGACAAACATCTCGACAACTTGCGGAGGTATTTTATACTGTCATAGGTGTAGGTTATCGCCTCCCCCCCCCCCTCCCCTCCCCTGATTCTTCTTACCCAACTTTTCCCCCCTGGCAGGTTTGGTTTAAAAGCTCTATTGTGGAGCAGCTAACAAAAGCTCTCTGTGCTGCTCGGACATTGACTTTTAAATGATCCAGCATCTCACGGGATTAACACTCAAGGGTGCTTCAGTCACCTTTTCTAGCAATGGACAGTCAGGAAATTTGTCAGATTTCTTCAGCGGACAGCGGACACTTTAGGGCTAATAGAAGGGTGCTTTTTGGCTTCATGTAGAGTTAGCATCAACAGTATAGCAGAGTAACGAAAGACAGAAGTTGTAACCATTTAAAGTGCAATATTGAGTGTTGAGTATATAGTGTTCTGAATTATTTAAGCATATTTTACTCTGCTTTATAATACATATATTATTTAAGTTTTACATATGTCTAAAATGATTCAAAATTTGAGATGTTTAATTTATGCCTCACCAATAAAAAAATTATTCACAGTTGCTATGATCCTAGATGTTGGCTCAGTAGCCTTTTTTATTCACAGTTGATTGGAGATTTGGGGGAAAATCTTGTATTTACTGTCTAAAGAAAAGGGTCAAATATTAAGCTATAGTCGCGCAGACTGTTGGCATAGCTTGGATAAAGACTGGAAACATTAAGTCACCCTGTCCGAAGAAAACTGCGACCTACAGGAATGATAATTAAGCAAACAGTCAAGTGTCAAAAACTGCAGTTCCTCAAACAGCCATATGGGGCTAGCCCCAAAAGCGAGTCGAACTCTGTATACCGACATGTTTAAGTATCCAACTTTAGAGCAGAAATACTAAACTATACTTGGTCACTAGAGCTGATTTCCCAATTTATGACATCAGTGGCAGGTGGCCATCCTGTTGTCCAAAAATAGTCACTTCTGGCTCCTAAAATTAAGTTGGAAAAAGCCATGATGGAAACCTTGAGCTTTTAAAACTGCTTCCCAGAAACTAATGGCTGATATTAGAGTGGGCAACGTCAACTACCTTTACAAGGTCTATGGTCCCAAGTTAAGACATTTGAATTCCATTATGTGTAAAGCTTGCGTAATAACACTTTACTTTTGGTTGGTTCAATCCATGAAAAAGAAATGTCTAAAAAAAACCACTTAGGGTTTTTATCAGAGGTTATGTACTGGACAATTTCTGGCTTGGAGCACTAACTTCCTTTTCAATCTTGTAACCTGCTCGTAATTTGTGGGCTGATAAGTTCCTGTCAGGCGTTCCTTTAGCTACTGGAAGAAGCCTGGTTGCCTGTTTACCGTCTTTACAGTCTCTATGCTATGCTAAGCTAATAGACAAATATACAAGTTGTATTGGCTTTTGCTTTTGAACCCTCTTGCAGAAATTTGGAATTCCCCTAAAATCACCTAATACATCCTATCAGAAAACGATATCCCTTTTGCACACATGTAACTTCGATTTCAATAAAGTCAAAGCCAAATCATGAGGACGGAAACTTTCCCTGCCGGTCCTGTTCTTTCTCTTTTGTCCTGTTGACTAAAGAGGAGAAATTCTTTGGAAAAGAATACTGTTTAAGGATCTAAATAGTGCAAACAGACATGTATAGATAGCTTCAAAATGTGATTGCAGCTCAGATTAGTCCAGCATACACTGGTAACTAGTGTTCTTGAGTGGACATGAGAGGCCTGTGTTTTACCTCATTCAGTAATATAAGGTTTCTCACAGTCTTGTGCTTTTAGACATCACTTTTGTCCCATCAGCCTTTCAGCTATGAGTGATATTTGAGTTCTTTCTGGACGAAACAATATAATTCGTTTTTGATATAATACTGACAAGAATCTCTTCAGCTTTGTTTTTTTTATAATGGATGTTATATTTCTATTTGGCTTAAAGTTTGTTATATTTGGTATTCTCTAAATCATATGATAATGATCTAGAAAGAAGGACAGGGCAAAAAACATGTCAGCAACAGCAAAGGTGGATAGGCTGCCAATGCAACAATTAAGTTTGAAATCGTCGTTTTGTTAAACATGCGATCGAAAACCTCCGAGACTAAATGAAGAGAGCTGTAAAATGATACCAGAGAGGTTAGACACTAATGTCCTCCATGGAACAATTCAAGTCACCCATCAATTGAAGGGGCAAGCTGCAGACGATTAGCATCTGAATGGAGCTGCGGGGGGATTTGTAAGGGTTAGTCCAAGGAAGATACCGATCTAGGAACGAGTCAGGGGACAGCTAGCGTTACAGCATCTGGTGAGGCTAACAATGAGGAGCCGCAAGATTCCAGCATGTTAGGTAATGACGTCCTGCGGTCCAAGAAACGTGCTCAGAGGAGGACAGCATGTGTCTGTGTGGTACACCTTGAACCTCGGGACCCACCACCAACTCCTTAATGCGAAACCGCAACACACATTTCTGAGAGTTTTCAACCTATCAGATTTATTAGAATGAGTAATAGTCCATTTTGGATCGTACAAAAACAGTATAAAACATGTGGCAGAGAGAAGAGACTGAACACAACAAACATGTTTAACGTTTAGCAAAGTAGAAGGAAATGTTTGGGCTTCAGCCACTCCACAAATGGAGGTCGGTGCTCTCAAAGAAGATCTAAGAAGTTCGAAAAAGAAGTGGATACCTTCTTCAAGAATGGAACCAAAGAAAAGACTTGAGCACACAAGTGGTGAAGGTACAAAGGACTAACGTTTCAACGTCTTACTGCATCTCTGTCAGTCAGCATTAGGAGGTTACTTTTATATTCTAACAAAGTAACTCTGTTTTATTTTCATACACAACCAAAACTTGGATTGTAAAAGTAGACAGAGAAAAGGTCATGTCCAAACAAATGCTCATTTGTGTTTAAACTGTGTAAAATCCTGACACGCTTGTGCAACATTTCTTGACATGTTCTCCACAAGAGAGCAGCAAAACCTTCTTCTTCTCCTGTACACTTTCTCTGTAACATGCTTTCATCGTTGATTAGGGATCACCTTGACAGAGCGGTTTGCATTCAGAACATTTTTATTTTCATTCTGTCATTTGAAACAAAGAGACATACATAGACATAATCACAGATCACTAAATGCGTCATACAGAGATACTGTACGAGACACAAAGAAATCCCTGAGCTCACCTACACAATAGTGCTTTTGTTAAAATGTACAAAGTGAAAAAAAACAAAAAAAAAAACAAGGCGTCTATAAAACTCTTCAAATAACATGTAATATAACATTTTTGGAAATACATATGTTTTTTATGTACAATCATATACAACATATTTACAATAAATAACTACATTGTTGAGGCGGGCGTCACTGTTTGGGCACTTGGCAGGTCCAGTTTGGCTCTTCTGGCTGGTAAATAAAATCTCTCCTGAAAGACAAAAACAAGCGGTTAGGTCGTGTAGACATGCCATTTATCACACTTACTTAACCTCCCTTACTTAAAACTTTACACAGATTGGTTGGTTGTTTGTTATTACTTACTCTCTGAGGTGTGGCGCACTGTTTCCACGACACAGCAGCCCTTCATCACAAGGACAAATCTGGTTTATGCTGAACGCCAGGCCGCCATCAGGAACATAGCAGCTCTCGCCACGGAGCAGGCGTCTTTTGCACACCTGTTCGCCATGGTGACGAGCGCAGCACATGGACGCGCCGCAATCTCTGTCAACTTTACATCTGGCACCTGGATGAACAAAAAAAAAACCACTGGTTGTTAAAATCCGGTTGCGACAAATTTCCAAATATCAGACATTCTTTGGTATACTTAAAGGACTTTGTCGTTTGACTACTTTGTTTGCGTCTTACCCTCTTGTCCGTTGGGGATGCTGCGGTGGCACTTTCCAAACATGCAGCTGAGTCCGCGGACACACTGGGCGTCCCTCCGACAGTAGTGGCCCTCCCCTCGCAGAGGAACGCAGAGACCAAAGTGTCGATCGCAGGAGAAGCCCCGCCCACAGGCCCTATCCTGATCGCACACAGCCTGGAAACAAACGGGGGGAAATTGTTAAAAACCTGACAAATACTCATGTTACAACTAAATCTAAGTCAAGCACAAGACCAAAGTAAGTAAATGTTTAACATATTCTACGTATCACTACAGCATGAAAGTAATATTCATCTCCACAAACAGATTGTTTAGACATTAAATAAAGGTGTTAACTATTAAAAAACTTGCATGCTTAGAATCCAGTAGTAACTTACCGTGATTGGTTTGGTTGGAGAAATGTTTTCTCTAAGTGCCTTTGCTCCTTCTTTGGGAGGGCTGTGTGGCATGTTGAGCATCCAGGCCCAAATACGAGCTTCGGCCCAAGAGAAGCAGAGAAAGAGGCAGAGCATCCACAGATTCCACGACATTTCACACCAACCGCGAGATAAAGAAACAAATCAATGAAAAAAACAAGACGGGGTGACGGTGTTGAACTCGAAGACAAGGTGACTGGAAACAGAAGAGAAAAAAAAGGAGCCACTTGTCTTTAACGCCACGCTGAAAATCTTAAGTTTTAAGGTCCCCAGAAAAATGTTGTACAGTAGCGTCAGGACAGCAGCGATCCATGCAGTGACAGTGGCTGCCTCTTCTCCCAGCGTGGCTTTTATAGGTCACAGGGGTTTTATCCCCCCTAAACCTGACTGTTTGTCCAAGCAACAGGGTAGGAGGAGACAATTAGTTGTTAATGGATTAACTAAATTGCTCGGGTAGCCCCCTGCAGACAGAATATAGTGGCAAAATGACCAGTCATGGAGCAGGGAGAAAGCAGGGAAAGAGGGGGAGATGGGGCGGGGAGGGGTAGGGGAGGGGAGGGGATTGATGGACGTGATGGCTGACAACAGCTTCTCACAATAGAGCCGAGACAAGCACCACCTCTGTGTGGTTATCTCTGCCAGACTAACAAATGAGGAGGACAAAGGCAGACAAATGCATGACATGTTTTCTCCACTAAATGAGTGACACTCCTGGCCCCCCGAACACTGGGCAAACACCGACCTCGACTGCCCCGTTGGCCCCTACCCTATCCCACTTCAGACCCCATGCTGAGAGCAATTTGCAGAAGTGCACCCTGCAGACGACCCCATGATCTCATTAAATGTAATTACCATCAGCCATTAGTTCTCAAGGGGAGACGGGGGAGTGAGTGCAGGCAGAGAAAATACTTGAGGAATACAATGAGATTCTTTTTGCATGTTTTTCTCACAATTTTTGGTGGTTTTCGTTACTTACCAGATTTATAAACCACTGCCATATAACAAGAGGATATGCAAACTTAACGACTTAAGGTCAAGTTATTTTGCAAAGTTTGGAAAAAAGTTATTGACACAGAAACAAAAAAAACATTTCTGTGGTTAGATATCATACTTTTAAGAAAAGAGAGAAATGTATCTGGCAGTAAGATATTTGGGTTTTATCCTCAATGAGTTTCTTTTATCATGCCTTAATTTTGCCTGAAATGTTTATCGTTGGTAATAATAAGTAGTTGTAATCACTGGCATCCTTCTCAGCTTTGTTTGGATATGAAAATTAAATTTAGAAGAAGAAACATTTGGAACAAGGAAGAGTCCAAAATGGTTCTGGCATATTTGTTTAAGAAAAACTTGAATGAAACACAGGTAACCACAAAACCAAGGGCACCACGGAGCATCCCTCCCGAACTGTCAAAATGAAGAGTCAGTCAGAGTGGATGCCAGCAGTGTAGCTTGTTATATAACTATAACCATGGTAACTTCATCGCCAATTATGTCTGGAGCAGAGAGCCTCACAGGAGCTGACACACTGGAGTGGCCCTGCCCTGTTTTTATGCCGTTTGGTTTCACCCTTCTCAAGTTCAATCACAGTTGGATTTGTGTAGAACCGGTGTGTTAACGTTTACACCCTGCCCTATTGTGATTCCTGCATTACTCTTTGAACAATGGCACAATGGCATCAGTTTTACAAAAGTAAAACCGATACTCTGATACACAAAGAAAAACTCCAGTCTGGACATGGTATTGAGTCTATTTGGAAGACATAGTTCACCCTGCGTGCATTTATGGTACATGATGATTGTTATTAACACATAAACAGCCATGATGACTGATGAGCCCTCATCCACCAATAGTCTCTGCAATGGTGTCAACTCTAGACAAACCCAAATGGAGTATTTTAAGTAGGTAAGACGGTATATGACATGGATGATGTCTTGTTTTTGGCTTAATATCTGAAAGGGCAACTGGGGGAAGTGTCCAGAGTTTTTATGAGAAAAGAGCTCAGGGCTCTAGAAGTTTGATCATTTGTATCATTCAGGTGGGCTCACTGGCCTTCATAGACCTGGTGCCATACTAGTTAATCACACTGGAGTAACACTGAGTCCAATGATATCTCAGGCTAAGAATTTAGAGCAACTATATTTTCAGTGACGATAACTTCTTTGTTAACTCAACCAGAATACCTTTACCAACCATTAGCGTCCACTTTCTGAAATCAACAGTCAGTATCTTCACGCCGACTAAGATGCCTGAATGATAGTAGTTTACATTTTCTCTGTGGCAGACGGCACAGATTGGTAACGTAGATATCTCAGGTAGTTAAGTCCTTATCAAAACAGGCTAACACAGACTAATGATGTAATTGGCGGTCAATTAGTGGGCACAATGGCAGAAGGTGGATCAATTAGCAACATGCAGATAAGTCTTGTAACATGATTATGCAACCATGTGAAAACCATTTGAGGAAGTGAGGAATTCAGTACAGAATCGGAAAAAACAAGCCGCAAGAAGTTGTGAAACTGCATCTGTGTCAGCTGTATCTTATCTGAGTCAGACTCGGTGTGAGTGTGTTTCAATGTTTGAAGACTCTTTGGCAGTTATACTGGGAATAATTCAGTCTCTGTTTTGAAACTTCTGAGTTTTGAAAATGTATAAAATATCATCCCTTCCAAATAAGGTGCTTCCCAATTCTTGCAGCATGAGATCGACAACTGCAGGCTAAACTTCGTTGCACACTGCTCCAATCATGTATTCTTGTTCCATGTCCATTCTTACTGCAAGATATCCCGCCTCTTATTCACCCAAAGCCAACAGCAGATAACTGTCTCCAAACACTCCTTAACGTGCTCCCCCGGTGTTAATGACTCTGCTAATGACGCTCGTAATGAATGCGCTCACTGTCACAATCAACATTGCTGAGGGTCTTGTAATTAGGGGCTAACAAAAACAACGGGCAGGGTGATGTTTGGCCATTGTAATGGACCTTGACCCCCCGAAGGGAGCTCTGAATGAATGGTGGAGGACCCGAGGAGTCCGCCTTCCAACCGCCAGAAAAACACGGTCAGTGCAGGGATGGCTGGACGAGCCGACGAGTCCAACAAGGTGATTGTGTATTCAGAGTTCTGCAGGATAATGAGGTACATTCTTGAGGATTAAATATGACATGTTTAGCTTTGCTCTGCTAGAAAAACAGAGCCTGTTGTTTTTGTGAGACAGAACACAACTTAATATTTAGGAAAGCAGTTAAGATGATTGAAGTATTTGCTCTCGTGTTGCTTGCAGGCACGTTTCACTGAGAGAAATGAACAGATGTTGAACGTGGGAAAAACTTTTTTTTCAAGTTTGTCTGGGAAGATATTTGAGATACAGACTGTTTCAAACTTGACTTAAATTTAGATGCTCATATTTAGTTGTTGACGTGAAAATAGGTTAAGAGCACGGAAGGGCCATTGTTCTCCATTCTAGCTTTAAAGGGGGTAGAGGCAGCACCAATTTTTGCAACAAAGCAATAATGCACCCAAAGCTAGGGTTGTAACTTCTCTTACCCCCCAATTATAGCTCACTGGTTATGTCAAAGGCCGCCAAACACCTTATTGCAGTAGACACCTTAGTTGGAGAAAATATGGGAATGTTTAGTAAGTTAAGTATCCAGATATTTTGTTCAGATGTTATTTGGGATGGAGCAAAAAAGAGAACGACAATTGGACCTTTATCCATTGGTTGGCCGGAAACTGCACTCAAGATGAGTGCTTCTATTTTGTTGCTTTCACACATCAGCAACACTCCTGAAAAACTCCTTAAATTCGGGGTGAGCTGCATGTGTGAACAAGAGCAGCCACATTTTTCAGTCTGACTTTACACAGAATTTTTCTTGCCAGCCCCATGGTCAATTTCCCATGAAGTCGGGGGGTTAGCCCATGTGAGAACACAGCAGGAAATATTCAGAAGAATTCACCACGAGCAAGTGGGAGGAGGTGATGACATTTTTATCCGGGGACCGGCCCAAAACCATAAACTGTTAACTGCACAATGAGTGTGGTCTCCATGCACAAAATGAAACTGCTTCATTATGTGTTCTTTCGGCCAGTATGTTCTTCTCTTCTCTACTGCGGATATTGTGAGACTGTCAAATGACACATATCGTTGATATTAACGACCAAAACTGTCATCATAGCCACAAACTCTGTTGCTACACCCATCACTTCCACATCTTTCTGTTGTCTTGCCTCATGGGCCCCCCTCAGCGGGGACACTCTCCCACAGTGAGGAACATGTGTGAAAAAGCAACTCAATAAGATGTCAGGGGCTAAATACTTAAAGTTTTCTTTACATTTTCCGGAGTGCATATGTTAAAATCGCTTTATTTAGGCATGAAGCCAAGCTGGCAGCTCTATGGAAGTGTAATTGACATATTGAGGTTGACGTCCTAATTGACCCCCCAGCTGTTTAGGAAAAGTGTATGAAAATGGCAACCATTAACATGAACAAAGATAATGTTAACATGCTGTTTCACCATTTTAATCATGTTCAAATTTGTTACTTCACAACTCAAAGTACAGCTGTGGCTGGTGGCAGAGTTTTAAGTTTTGCAAATATTTTGAAATTATCAGTTTTGAAATGGGAATATGAATTCCTCCACCGCATTTCCTGCCAATCCCACCATTAGTTATCCAAATATTTAGGACTTAAGTGGTCCAACATGAGAGCTACTCAGTGTTTTTGTTTTTCTGGCTACAGTTCTGTAAGGTCTACTGACAACCACATCAGAAGCTGAAAGGGTTTATTTCAGTTGGGTTTGAATGGTTCACACAGACGAGCTACCAAAGGGAGGAGGGGTACACAACATCGTTTAGTTAAGGTATCAATGCAGATATGTTCAGACTTTCCCTGATGACACTGAACATGTTGCATCAAAGTAAAGTAGAAAACACAAAGTTCAAACATTCTGACCTCTTCTTAGCCGACAAGTCAAAGCGTTTAAAGTGTGTGTGAATGTCAGATCGTAATGTTGGGAGAGTCGGTTGACAAGTGGAAAATTAGAGGGATGATTCACAACAATGGTAGTAACATTTACACCGTGTGTCCGGCCCAAACATTCACCAAGAAACAACTACACACAATGGCCTGTCCCATTCCAATAACACTGAAAGCCCCTGCCTAACCGAAAGCCAACTCCACATCTGTCCTAAATGATTATGAGACACAGTGGCAGAAATCATTTAAGGACAGCTTGACAAAAACTTGGTGATCTTAAAATAATAATGACAAAATGAGCTCATAGCTTTGGGTTGATGGACTAAATAAATACACTGACCTCATCATTACATATGACCTCAAATAAACCACACTTGTCGTCACATGTCTGAACTCCGTATGTGCTGAGGATTTAATTATTATCTTTGTAAGCTGTTTTCAATTGGGGAAACGACAGGAGAGTGCGATTCGTTCCCTAATGGGAAACAGTCTATTTGTGCCAGATTTAAAGAGAAGGGGGAGACAGCAGAAGAGGGCAGGAGGATGAGGTAGAGCAAGGGTCACTTATGGTCATCAGAAACTAGATCGTAATGTTGGGAGAGTCGGTTGGACGCAAACGCCTAAACCTCAGCATAATGTGATGGAAATTGTCTCTGTTGCTAACCAATTATCCCAAAAAAAACAGCTTTAAAGGCGCAAACTCTGACACGTAGTGTTTAAAATGGGTACTGCAGTCCAAATACAAAACGCTGGAGAGAGCTGTCTTCCCCCTCACCCTTCTACCGAGTGTTGATGCTGATGTCGCGGACACTGAAGCTTCAGTGTTTAGCCAGCTCTGCATTAGACTTTTAACCTTTCCGCGCTCTAATCTCTCTCCATTTTTTTTAAAAGTGTCTCCAATATTTATCCTAGTTTTTACCACATTTCATTTTTTAGACAAATGCAGAGGCTTTTTAGGTTGGGTAGAATCAATTATTTGAACCAGTTCTCTTGCCCGCTTCCATCGCGAACACATCTGTTGATTTGCCTTGAAAACTGCTCTCATATCTGGCAAACCGAGGGGCGACTAAAACAGCCATATGGGGGTGCCTTAAAACTGCCTCTCTTCTCTGGTCAAAACAAAAACAGAGCATTCAGGACCAGAATCTAAAGTTAGAAGGAGGACATACTGGCTGCTGCATTGTTGTCAGAGAAGCCAGCACTTCAACATAGCATGTTTTCTTAATGTCTGATGATAAAGTAAGCTCACTTTATGATTTAATTCTGTGGATATTACAAATAGCTTCTTTAACATGTTATCCAGCACCTTTACAAAGCTGGCCTTGTGTACGACCCAGTGCAAGCACGCCATGTTCCGACATTCACTTCCTGCTTTAATTCTTAAGTGAAGTCACTTTTAAAAATGAGGTGCTAGAACTGCCTCGGAGCCATTTCTTAAGAGTAAGTGGTCAGACATTCCGTGTTTTGAAGAGACTGGCCTGATGTTTTATAACACTGCTTGTTAAGAGAAATGAGGTGTGGAATTAAGCTAGTAAACAAATAAAACACTCTGCATGAGTTTTTTTTCCCCCCCCCCCCCTTTACATTTTCCTGATCAATAAATGTAGAAGAAATTTTCAAATGTTTCTGAAAACGCTTATAGGTCCCATTTTACTTTCGATTTCACAGTAGTGTTGTTTTAGTCAAATTTAAGCTTTATTTTAAAACCATGTTTGGTTGAAAGGGGGTAGAGGGCAAATCAAGTGTATCTTGGATCCCTTAATGACATTTGTACCAAAAGACTACAATTATAATATTGATTATTATTTATTGTACAATTAACAAAATTGGAATGGTATTAAAGTGCTTGACCAAGTATTTGCTCATGGTGGATTACAGGTGGGTCATCTCGTAAATCATATTGAGATTACGTTTGCACTTTAAAAACAGTCATTGATTTTTCTTGACTATTTGCAGCCTTTGTCAGAGCTCAGTTTAAAGTCCAAGTTCTTTACAACAGACGGCTACATCCTTAGAGTACTTGTCAATTGAGATTTCATCTGTGCTGCCTTTCATGCCCCTGTAAGCCGTGGATGTGGCTGAAACAGCTGAATTTAGTGACTAATCGAGGTATATAATTTGTTTGTTTGTTAGGATTCCCATTAGCTGTACCCTAGAGATCAGCTATTTTTCTTGGGGTCAACATTGAAATAACCGTAACAGGAATGAAAACATAATCAAGCACTCTAGACCACACACACACCGTCACATAATAAGATGGCTATTGGATATAAAGTGTTTGCTGATTGTCAGGTTGATAGTAAATGTCTGCTTTGGCGATCCTAAGGTTTTATACTCGAAAATAATGATGCTAAATCAGTTCCCTTGCTTCATTTTAATGCAGAAAAAAGTGGAAAATTAGAGGGATGATTCACAACAATGGTAGTAACATTTACACCGTGTGTCCGGCCCAAACATTCACCAAGAAACAACTGCACACAATGGCCTGTCCCATTCCAATAACACTGAAAGCCCCTGCCTAACCGAAAGCCAACTCCACATCTGTCCTAAATGATTATGAGACACAGTGGCAGAAATCATTTAAGGACAGCTTGACAAAAACTTGGTGATCTTAAAATAATAATGGCAAAATGAGCTCATAGCTTTGGGTTGATGGACTAAATAAATACACTGACCTCATCATTAAATATGACCTCAAATAAACCACACTTGTCGTCACATGTCTGAACTCCGTATGTGCTGAGGATTAAATTATTATCTTTGTAAGCTGTTTTCAATTGGGGAAACGACAGGAGAGTGCGATTCGTTCCCTAATGGGAAACAGTCTTGTGTCTTATTTGTGCCAGATTTAAAGAGAAGGGGGAGACAGCAGAAGAGGGCAGGAGGATGAGGTAGAGCAAGGGTCACTTATGGTCATCAGACACTAATCCGGCTTCTTCCCATAGATCAGATTAAAGTCACATGTAAAGAACTTGTTGGGGGAACTAGTAAGCTTACTTTCAGTTGTTGTGGATGTTTGTTACTTGGCCTTTTGGAAGTTCCCCCTAACTAATTCAATTTGACTTATTTTGTTCAGTGATGAATCAGCAATAATGACTTAGCTAGTCAGCTTTTTGTTGTTTGTTTTTTTCCAAAGCCTCTTTTTTCAGGGAAATGTTTTTGCTACATAGAAACCAAACACCAAATTTTGTCTTAAAGGAGCAATATGCAAGATATCGACTGAAATTAATCTTAAAATGACCTTACTACATCATCAGACATTAAGGAAACATGCTCTGTTGAAGTGCTGGCTTCTCTGACAACAATGCAGCAGCCAGTATGTCCTCCTTCTAACTTTAGATTCTGGTCCTGAATGCTCTGTTTTTGTTTTGACCAGAGAAGAGAGGCAGTTTTAAGGAAACCCCATGTGGCTGTTTTAGACGCCCCTCGGTTTGCCAGATATGAGAGCAGTTATCAAGGCAAATCAACAGATGTGTTAGCGATGGAAGCAGGCAAACAAACTGGTTCAATTCTGGTCCTGAATGCTCTGGATTTGTGTTGACCAGAGAAGGATTTAAGGCACCCCAACATGGCCATTTTGGACGCCCCCTCAGTTTGCCAGATACTGTAAGACCTAACAGGTGTTGCAGCAATGATGGAAGCAGGTAAGCGAACTGGTTCAGATTGAACTGATTCTACCCAAACTAAAACGACTCAGAATTTTTCTAATAAGCGCCACAAGCAGAGACGTGGTCAAACTAGGTTAAATATTCGACCGCCTCCCATTGGCTCGAGGTGAATTCTCAGGAGAATATCCTGCTGCCTTATGTGAAATCAGGTTAAATCATGATGTGTTCAGTGTCTGGTCAATAACATGACTAGTAAGCGAAGGTCAATAAAAGCATTTACGGAAAATTTCAGGAGTTTTGTGCATGTGTGAAAATACCATTAGATTGGCAACAAAATCCACTTCTATACACTTTTGGTATTGATCCTACTCATCTTTGAACTCTTCAAGAAGGATGCCCCCCAAAGGATGATCTCTCTCAGGCTGTTTGGATGATCCCTTACGCATGGTACCAAAATCTACCACAGATGTTCAATTATTCTGAGATCTGGAAACTGTAAAGGCCAGAGAATATGATTCACGTATTCTTTTATAGAATCAAACAATTCAGTAACAACATGTGTTTGTTACTGCATGTTTCTCTACTTGTTTATTCAATTTAGTATCTTCAATTTGTAAGACAGCAGAATGTAATGGAACAAAACAGGCAGATTGTACTCTTTGTTCATATCACTGAACACCATCAAGATCAGCACAGCAGATTTGTTCGAGGATCTTCTTGACATTAGTTTGCACTTAACAATTTATGAAGGAGGACTGAACGTGCCAACAGCACATGTTAGAGCACATCTGCTTCTATAGACACTCGATGTAGTATAAACAGAACGGCATGTGCTGCGTCTGTTTTGGATGATATGAGCGCCTTGAAGCTGAACCAGGTGAACAGAAAAGTCAAACTTTCTCTGTTTCTCATTTACTTTAGTGTTGGATTTCATTGAAATGATTAAAGCTTCATACTCTATTCGAGACAGATCTACAGCCTGATTGTGTGCTCAATAGCATCCCCCCCTAAAACCCAATCAACCCTAATAGCTCACAATGACGTCTATCTCACAGTTCATTGAGTACTAATCATCAATACTGCGTCACAAGGAGTAACCTAAGATTTGGTAAGGCCTTTGGATGTCCCAATAAAATTGCTGAATGCTAACTTTCATGTACTTTCAGATCACTAAGCAAACTGAAGTCTGTGAGTCTGGAAAGAAAAAGGAGTCGGTAAAGTCTGATAATTGAAAGAAGGCTCAGTACATGGTGCTTGTAAACTAAGATGCTGGACAACAGTCAAGTTCATGAGGAGTTGCAACACAGAGCCGACATGGTGTAGCATTCTGGATGACCAGTCTGCGTTGGGTTACGTCCAACCAAACCCAGCGGATTCAGAGCCTATTAAATTACAAATTGATCACTATTGATACTACGTTCTGATCATATTATTAAGACTGTACATTGAATAGTTAGTTATATCAGTATCCATCGATCCATCCTTATTTGTGGTTAACAACCAGCCACATTCACATTCAGACCTAGGAGCCATTTAGAGTCCTGAGTATGTCTGTGGACTGTGGGAGGAAGTCAGAGTACCCAGAAAGAACCCACCCATGCACGCGGCTAACATGTAAACTCCACACATACAACACACATGGAACCAGGAACCTCCTCGCGGTGAGGCAACAGCACTAACCACTGCACCACCGTATATGACTTCCAAATCCACAGTTTTAAAGGGGACATATTTTGAAAAATCCACTTCCACAGTGTTTTTGAACATATATTTGGGTAACCTGAGAGTCTACTGACCCACAAAATGTTAAATAAACTCATCCAGTCCTTTGTTTGTGGTCTGCATAAGTCTTACAACACAGAGAAAAATGCTCCGTTTCAAATCTGCTCTCCTTGTGATGTCACAGTGGGATTCTGGTAAAAAAAATACCCTCCCCTCCCCTGGTATCTCCACCCATGGACTCCAACCCGAGCAAAACTTTTGCGCAGGTCCGCTAGTTTTATTCCCGCTACAGAGGAGTGATGTCTACCAGGAAAACTCAGGGGGGGGGGGGGGGGGGGGCTCATTGCATTTAAAGAGACACACACACCAAAACGGAGCGTTCTGAGAGAGCTGGTTTATACAGGGTCACAAACCTCCTCTGGTGCTTGATTCATGTTATATTTTGACCAAAGCAGAGCACAGATGTTTCATTTAGACCACAGGGGGACTGTTTGAAAAGCTGGAGAAGGGGGATAACATGTCCTCTTTAAGTTTAAGCAGCACATTTGATCTGTTAGTATTTACAGTTACCTAACATCCTGTCCTGTATTACATTTATTTTGGGCTTTTTCCAACATGTATTTTGGTGTGTACCATTTTATCTTGTGTGATTTGTCACAGAATTAAGTTCAGTACGAAGCAAATATTTTCTCACCATTAGCTCCGTGGATTCATATTTTATCGTCTTTAACAGCTGTATGAGAATTTGACAAGGCCCGTTTCTTCTCTGCAAAGCACCACATGACGTCTTCCTGTCTGACCTGTCCACATAATGGATTAACTCGTTGGAGAGAATATCAAGTGGGCTCAGAATACATTTCAGCAGTTGCTTGGTTTGAATATTGATACTAAAACGCCCACTGATGTTTCATCATACCATCCCACTGGGAGATGCACAATCACGAGCAGAACAGCAGCAAGCTGTAAAAATATTGAAGGGTAAGGTTGGTTATAATCTTCACATTCCCTTATTGTCAACAAATCATGTAAAAAGACCAAATCCAACAATGAATCCTACAAACAAGCATGTTTATCCAAAGCCTGATATATTCTGTTGCTCTCTGAAAAAAAACGATTTTAAAGACATAAAAGAGCCACAGTGCTGCACTGGGTGACATGTTGCTGTTTATTTTGGGCCGATCGGACATACACGGACCTGCTGCCGTAAATAACAACCAGAGCACCACATGTGAATGAATCCATGGTTAAAAATGATAATTCCAGCTTTTTGAGTAACGTTGGCTGAAAAACAGTTATCAGCTGTTTGCCACAAATGGACTGGAAACATTACGAGTGGGAAACTAATTGTTGATTTGGGTTTTAATGGGGTTTGATGCTATCCAAATGAACACAAGCCTCAATGTAATCAGACTTCGTGGAAGATATTAAACTATAAAGATTATTTGTTTACCTCCAGTTATTACAACAGGTGTCTGAAGACAACAAATTCCTCCTCTCATCAAACACTGAAGCTCCACCAGAGGCCCCACTTTTTAACGATGCAGTCTAGATACCCTTTTAGCATCTTCATTGTATGCAATGGAAGTCAAGTTAGTAATAATAAACTGCTGTCTGTTTGGACGTTTTACACTAATACTCGCTGAGAACATTTCACATTATTGGACATGCACAAAAGGTCAAAAGGTTGGTGGCCCATTTCGTAACAGTAACAGCAAAAATGCATGGTCACTTCTGTCAAATTGTCCCATTTTGCTAAGATTCAGGCAATTTACTACCAAGTAAGGTTTAGGAAAAGATAGTGCTTTAGGTAGAAGCTAATACACTTATTGTGTAAGACAAGTTACATTATTTTAAAGGTCATATATTCTCCTCCCTTTCAACCAGTTTAAATAAGTCTCAGAGCTCCCAGAACATGTGTGTGAAGTTTCTTGTTCTAAATCCACTCTGATCCTGTATTTGATCATGTCTATAAACCCCTCTATTTCAGCCCTGCTCAGAACAGGCTGTTTCTGTGTCTGTACCTTTAAATATGTAAATGAGCTGTGTCTGACAAAGCCCCTCTTGCATGGGTGTCTGGGGATTTCTCACTCCAAGCTCTATTGTTGATGGTGAGAAGGCAGACTCAGAGGGCAGAACAAACGCCAAGCTGTGTGGGAGTGTCACGCACCTGGGGGAGGAGTTACTGCCCTTTGTGATGTCACAAAGTGAAAATCTCCAAACGGCCTGTTTGAGCACACATTTTCTGAACAGTGGAGCAGGCAAAAGACGGATGGATGGACTTTTCAAATAGTCTGGAGGTTTGCAGACAGACTAGGGACACATGTTAGTGTTAGAAAAACATGGTAAAGTGTATTTGACCTAGAGTCAGTTTTCAAAAGGGGAAATCGAACTGTCAAAAGAAATTCATACTTGTGTTAACTCCAATGTATTGAACTGAGAAAAAAGCTCATCAGTCATTAGAAAGATATGTTTTCCAAACTTTATGACATCCTAAAATTACCTCTCGAGACAACCTGACCCTCCAATGACACATAAAAGAGGCACTAAAGCAATCCCTTTAATGAACCCACATATTTACATACCAGCTTCCAAACGTGGGAAAAGAAAAAAAAAATTTTTAACAGGGCTGTGGGAAAATATTCTAAATCTGATCTACTGTTACACAAAATCACATTTGTTTTGGTTCAACATGCCTCCACATGGGGGAGACATGCTCCTCCCAACTCCAACACCCCTTTTTTAGGTAGGGAAGTAGAGGAGAAATGTAGAAATACTAAATATTTGTTCTCTGTGGAAGTCTTGCAGAAATCAAGAGAGAGCAAAACAGAGAGGCTAGAGAAGACTAAAGAGACAGACGGACAAACACAGGGGAGAGTGAAGACTGCAAAAATAATAAGGTTGGTGTTAATGTAGAGCAAAAAGACCACAGCTCCTCACTCTGCAAACACTCCACTGCACTGTCAACTCTTCTGCTTTGATGGATCTGTGTGACCAGAAGTAACTGTGAAGGGCCAAACAAGGACGTTAATCAAAGAAGAGACACACTCTGAGGACGGAGAAAAGCAGAAAACCTTGGCTGAGGTGAGGAAGAAGCAGTTGTGTGGGAGAGCAGAGGCGAAGAAGGAGCAGCAAAAAGGCAGGGGAGTGGAGGAGTGAGGCGACCGGTTCTTCCAGCTTCCAGTGAAAAGGGAAAATAAGAAGAGAGGAGTTGGGGAACGAGGGAGAAGAGTCGGCTGGTCATGGGGCTTTGTGCTGTTCTCCTCATCTGTCTCTCCCAGGCTGAGCTGGGGAGCATCTGGGCTCATGAGAATGGAGGTAAGTCGCCATTCTTCAATGCAAAACAGCAATTACTTACAGGTATCTAAATGACTTGTTCATGCTCTAAATGAAAACAAGTCTGACTTCCTTTTTTTTTATTATTAATATAGGCTGTCAAAGCTTTTTTGTTCCAGCTTCCAAAAACCTGATTCAGGTTAAAAGAAATCTGACCTGATTTCTTCCCTTCAACTTTGCCAAGGGGGAAAAAAAAAAAATGTTGTGCACTTTTTTTTGTGTGGCTTTTGCACTTGTGTGTCTATTTCTGCATGTGCGAAGTTAACAGGTCCCTTGACATTTCTTTCCGTCTGTTACAAGAAGCTTTCAAAAACACCGTGTGAGGGTCTGGATTTTCTAAAAGGTGCCATTCCAAAAACCTCTATATTTCCCCTGAAAAAAAGTGTCTGGAGTTCATTTGCTTGAAAAACAACTTTCATGTGATCATAAATCCTGCATCTTAGCAGAAAAATGCTTGAGGCTACCCAGTGATGTCGATCATGTCTGTAAATTTTGTTCCTGCAAGTATAAAAAGTCAATGAGAGCATCGGCAGACTAGAATGCTCTTATTTGGAAAGTTTGTGGTTTTCTTAGTTGATTTATCTCATCTCCAAACTGAATCTATTCACTCTGTTCGTGGTTATTTGTGCATCACCTGTAAACACTCCTCTGGCTTCCTGTGTGTCTATACGTATGCGCATGTATGTATTTTTGTTCTCCTCAGAGAAACATTATTTTTAGCCAGCCCCCGTTCTTGTGCTGACGCTCCTCCTCCCGACAGTCAGCGGTGCTCCAGTTTCTCTGGCCTCTCCTGTGGTCCCAGCTCCTCTGATCAGGGGCCTGGCACTGCAGAGGACAGCCCGGCACACAGACCAGAGAGATGACTCAAGTCCCTTACAGACTGCAGTTCCGCAGCAGTGCCATAACTGAGCTCCGTCGTCATTTGCACTTACACATTGCATCCGTGCTGGCGTTATATTGGTGTCAGCGCATGTAGTCGCATTGCATTACGGCGTTTTGGAAGGCCTGACGTGTGAGCACACAGCGGGAGCTCCACGTACATGCACACTCAGGCACACACACACACACACACACACACACACACACACACACACACAGCGCTTGTCCACCTTGACGGCACATTGCCAGCTGGTTCCCCCCATCACACCTTTGTCACCGTCTCTGATGGCGGATCGTGGGTTGAACCACTTTGCCCCACCATTTCACCTCCAAGCGTTAAACAGTGCGAGGTGTAACAGGGGCGTTCATATTCCGCCTTCAAATCGCAAAGTCTGTTAGCGCCATTAGAGTAAAAAAAACAAAAAAACAAGCTCACTTTTAAGACTAACAAAAGGCATACAAAAACTCGGTCTACCCCTGTGCAGCTCTGTTTCCACAGCCTGAAAACTTGATCTCGCTGCCTGCTGACACCAGAAAGTAGATCATGTCTTCGCTAAAAAAGGTTTCGCTGGAAGCTCGGTGATACATCGACACCCTGAGATCTCAATCACTTCAATCAAAGGGCATCTATTTGTAGCAACCGCTCGGCTCATCACTAACGGCAAACCGTGCCAGATCTGGTGTTAAATCTCCAGCAAGAGTTGCATAACTGTGGTTTCATGACTTTTCTGCTGAATCAATACAGTTCAAACTTTAAGTCCCAGATTCCACCAAATACGATAATTTAGCAGTTCTATAATAAATGTATGTGTCTGCTGCATGTAGAGGATATCAAACATCAAAACACTTCATTTTACATCGCGGTTGTTTTGAGCCTAAAAAGTTGATCAGAATCAAGCTTCTGTCAGGGTTCAGATGGATCTGAAGGAGCAAAGGGACTTTATTAAAGTGGTATTGCACCAATGGAAAACCAATCTTCCAATTGGACATGTTGTTACGGTTAAAAGCAAAGTGTGAATTTACATTTGACAGTGGAATCCAGGTGTAATTGGTAAGGACGAGGCAGGGCTTGTAAAGGAGATTACGACCAGCTGGCAACTCTTTGAGGGTGGAGTAAAATGAAGTGTTTTAAGCTAATTGTTGCGTGAACGTGTTAATAAGGGGATGTTTAGCGGGTACAATGTTTACCACTTATTTTGAATGTCAGCCTGCTAACATTTGGCAAGAGTTGAAGCTGAGCAAAAAAGACATGTAGCATGATGGGGATGCACCCGTTTCTTTTCAGTACACATTTATTCCAATGCTTGAACCTAACTTTATTGGGCCTATCCAATGGTTGCGCAAACATTTCACTCAATATCCACCAATGATGATGCAACAGAGGATATCCAAAGTGATGAGGATACATTTACTGATGCTGCAATACTAAACATCATAACCGCTTCCCTAAAATCTATCGGTAGTATTAAAGGAAGTCACTTTTCTACTCACTTCCCTCTGTGATGTAAGGACATAACTTTTTTTCAAAACTCCCAGTAACCCAACCATGAACATCCCACTGTTGCTGTTGTTGATCTCTACAGGTCACCAAATCCCAATACACTATATCGAGCTTCGCTTGACGCCTGATTTTGCCACTTTTAATAGCCTCGAGTGTTCGACATGGATTTATAACGTTATCTGTTCTGGGCTAACCCTAACCCTAAACTTCTGTACATGACCTCCAGGTTTAGAAAACACACCAGTCATTTGATGTTTAAGAGAGATTCACAAATATGAAATAACTATTGACCATGTAAGAGGTTTTCAAGATACAAAAAAAACCTTCAAGATTGAAGCAGCTAATAATTGAAAAAAAACATTACAATTTGATTTCCAAGCAGATTTTGAAATGATATACAATCTGTTATTGAGAAATACCAGGAGAAACCTAGAGACACATTTATTACTGGTGATGCATTTTGGTGCAGCTATTGATAGAATGACATCAGTAAAAAGACAATTCTGGTCTCAATCTGACAGGCTGCACTGATGAATAGTCTTGGTGGGCATGTGATGTGACAAATGACATAAATGGACTGAAACTGCCACGACAAGAATACTTTGTCTTAGTCTGGGTCGTCACCAAAAGAATATCGGGCCAAAGGGAACACATGAAGTCAAACTCTTGCTTCGTGTAGTTTTTAAATAATGTCCAATACTATGTTGAAAGATGACAAAAGCCCAAGAACCTCATGATGTTAATGTAGCTTTCAAAGTCAAAGCTTAAAAACCACAAATCACTTAAACTGACAGAATTGATTTCAACCTGAATTTATTTTTAATGGGTTTTATTCAGAGGGGATTCAGGATGTGCCAGCAGCTTTTGTCCATTTGTCTTCGACTGTAAAATAATCCCCTTCTTTTGAAACTATAAATACTTCAGCAACAACATAGCGTAAACTACAAGACCAAAACCATCTGTAAACTGTAACTTCGCGTCAGCTTCACTCTAAATTGAGAGTCAGTTCCAAAATTTAACAAAAACCCAACTCCCTGACGGCAAATCAAACATTTGCTCAACTCTGAGCCTCGCCTATTCGTCCGTATTTATTCAAACGCCACATATTTTCTTGATTCTCATGTCTTTATCAGTCCAGCTGCCAGTGTTTGGGATTGCATGTTATGGTTACTGCTGTTCCTCTCAGGCTCAGGTGCCAAATGGCTTCTCTCCCACGCCATAAGCTGTAGGCTTGTTTAACATGAATTGGCCTTTTTTTTTAAATCCAACCGCCGCGCTAAGCAGCGATGACACGCTGACAGATACGACAGTGACCACGCATTGTGATTAATGCTCCACTGAGGATGCTTCTGCCAGAAGACTGCAGGTGTTTTGCTAATCCTTGTCCTGACACTAACCCTACGCATCATCTCCACAAACACAGAAAACGACTTGGCTAGATCGTCAAAGCTGAAGTTGTAATCTTGAGATTGAAATCGTTCCTTCACTCCCAGTACTGGTTCACTTTCTTCAGTGTCTCCTACTGTCTCTGGAGCAAAGATGTTGGCCTCCCGTTCCTTCAGCTGGACCAGTAGATAATTCTCTTTTTCCTTTCCAGGACCGAGTACATGCCTTTGTGCCCTCCACGTATCCTTGATCGTGCCCGAACTTCAAAGTGTTGAGCATTAACCACAGAAGGAGTTCATACTCACAGGAAATTTATTTTTCATCCCTGGTCTTTATCCAGCCGAACAGACTGTAAGACCATTTAGCTTTTGTCTCAGTTGAGGCACGTGGCTTTTTTTTTTCTCCTTCCTCTCTCCAGTCTGTCCTCTGTTTCCAGCCTTTAAATGCTGCATTCAAATGGAAAAATCTGATCTTTAAAGTGGCTGTCGTCAAAATCAGCGATTATGGCAGCCAATAGTAAGAATGTTGCTAAAGATATCAAATCAAGTAATGAAAGGATGCAAGAGAACTACTGTATGTTTCTGGGGGGGGGGGGAAAGGAACAAGAGATCAGGAGAGTGGGAAACAGCCGCGTGGGAGACGGCAACAGGATGAATAAAGACAATCTGTATACCCATAGCACACTGTATATGGCTCACTGTGTCCTAGTTCAATCTCACTCCCAACGCCCACTTGATTTGTAAGGTGGCTGCTGCAATGCAGACACGTGTGAGAAAGCTGATATAATAGACATCTAACACGATGATGCCACGTTCTCACAACAGCTGGTGTATATCTGTTAATCCAACAAAACAAGCCTGCTGCAGTCAACACACTTGGGCACTTTCAAGATATTCTGGACTAAACAGCGACACTGTAATTCAACGACATCCGAGCGGTTAACTGGAAAATTTGAATTTAAAGGACTGTCAGAATAATTTGCACGCATTTCAGTCTATTAAAGAGGCCGTTGTTGTTTATATTTACATTTAAACCAACAGCAATTCCCCAGCAAACGTGATACATCTGTCACTTAGGTCACTGGATTCTGGGCCCCGTTTCAAATTCACCAGGATGTTTTTCTGCTCCAGTTTGCGCTCTCCCACCAAAAGGTTCCTCGAACACATGTGTCTGCCAGACCTGATGCTACTGAGGTCATCTTAACTCAAGTCCTCATGCAAAGTCCTTCCCACTCTTGAACTCTTTTTAGCCTTTTATTGCGTTGGAGGTTCATCCAGGCCCACATGCAGACAGTTAGTTAAAGAAGTGCTCCAGGAAAAGAGGACAAGCACTTAGGAAGTTCGTAAAAGCAGAATTTTAAGACCTACAAAGCTAAAAACAGGGGGTGAAAAAAAAAAGATGTATGCACAGTCGTATACATGTTTTGGTCTTCCTCCACCTCCCTGAGGCTCTTCCTCACCTTCGCCCCCCTGCTATTTGACGCCTCCTCAGCTGTTTAGTGATGATACGTGCTGCCAATCTGACCTAATTAGGAGCCTCTAGTTATGAAGCTGAGGAAATAGCTTCCACTGCACTGTAATCAGACAGGATTCCTTATTAGAGCCGTCTCCCCTGTGTGTGTGACAACCTCTCAACGTTTCTTCCTCTTGTGCCCCATTTTGTGTCTTAAGTCTTTTTATCATTGCCTCTTTTTTATTGTATTTTACTTCAGCAATTTAAGATTTTTTAAATCAGTACATAGGAAACAAAAGCATCCCCTAAAGGTATAGCTTTTACAGAGTCTCAGAATAACTGCATTTTGATTTCTAATTTAAAACTTTAAAGTGTAAATGAACCCGTCCCCATTAACACCTGGAATCTTTGATAGTCTGACCAAAAGGACACATTGAAGATTAATTAAGATCCCAAAGGCCACATTTGATGGCGTTCTAACACAAATATGGCGACTTTAAAATAAAAGTACGGAGGGGAATGTGTCCCGGGTCACATTTAAGGACAGCGTACCCAACTGGACCCTGATGTGCATTGATGGTGTTTTTTTTAAGTGAGAAAAAACAACAAGATGCATCAAAATTCGCTAAAAAAAGGAAGTTAGAAAAACAAATGGGTTTGGTTTTTTGCACGTGGAAATGAGGTATGTTTACTCTGCATGTGGCAGGAAACTGAGTACTGATTAAAGGTTGCCACTTTACGTCGATACAGGATGCAAAGAGTACCTTAAAGCATGGGAGCAAAGGATTAGTCCCATCTGAACCCACTGTAAAAACACAACTTTGATATTTATAAGCTCAGTTAGCTTTGCAGGAAGATTTTGTTCCTTTTAGACAGAACAAGGCTGTTTACCCTATTTACAGTCTTTTTGCTAAGCAAGGCTTATCAGCGTAAGCGTACTGCCCCTGATCTGCCATCAGAAGTAGAAACAGAGGCTATACTGGGGGGAAGACTATGGCAATGTGTGACATCTGAACCAGCAGGGAGGAACAGCACTGTGCATACACAGGGACACCAATATACCTCTGTTGTGGATGCAATGCGTAAGTACGAAGGCGTAATGGCAAAACGTTTCAGAAATATTCAGATGTAAATGTAACCGTGAGTGTTACACCAGAGAAGAAAACAGCACGTTTTGCTGAGCACTTGAAAAGTAAGCTGACACCAAAACATCACACCCAAGTGTTACTGTTTAACATCCAGAAAACAATTGCCGTTAATCAGTTGAGACAACAGCCTCCCTCCTCTCTTCTGCTTTCAGGCTTTCCAGCAGATGTTGGAGCCTGGCTGCAGGGATTTGCCCTCATTCAGCCACATGAGCACTGGAGAGGTTGATCACTGGTTCCTATTGATAAGGTCTGACTCACAGTCGCCTGTCGAGTTCATCCCAAAGGTGTTCGATGGGTTAGAAGGTCAGGGCTTTGGGCAGGCCTTTTTATGCACCTGGCTTCATGTAACAAGGCATGACATGTTAAATCAGGGAAAAGCCTTCATAAACTATTGCTGCACACATGGGAGGAAACTGGTCTCCAATGTCTCACTCAACGATAAAGCATTACGCTTTTAATTGGAACAAACAGGCCCGTCCAAACCCAGAAAACAGCTCTAGACCAAAACTACAAAACAGCATGTGGACAGGATCTGGAGCGTGCACATACTTCTGGTCACGTTGCTGTAAACACGATTTTAAAAGAAAGAGGCTGAGAGGAGTGGGGGGGGGGGGTCTGAACCTCAGGCTGGCTCTTGTCTTTCCCCTCTCTCAGGACGATGATTACATCCCGTTGCTGAAGTGCTCGGATCCGTGAACAAACAGCGCACAATAAATCTAGACAGCAAATTGGGTTTATCCCTCGGCATGTTTCTCAGGAGGAAAACATCAGAGGCCGTCGCTCTGATGAACGATCAGCAAGTTCTGCTGACCGCGCAACTCTTTGAACCATAAATCTGCACAAGACAGTGACTCATGGATCAGTTTGGAAATAATGGATGATGAAAAGAGAAGTAAATGTGAAGAAACACATCCATATATGATCTGTTGAGCAAATGACAACAAACTTCAGCAATAGGCATCGTATGTATAGGCTCATTTTTGGCCAAAAACGAGAACTGAAACCAACATGCTTTTTCAAAAATTGAAAACCACCTAAAGCAGGGTTACTGCAGACTTTCTAGAATCACATTTAGTTGAGCTCAAAGGATTGGGGTCATCTCCCTCCTTAATGTTTCACTGATAGGACCACGACAACTCCAGAGGGCTCAACGGCAACACCTGGCGTTCAGAATATTTCACAACGGTGCGTGGATGTCAGAGTACCTGTTGGTGAAACACTCGACCACACACTTGGTTGAACAGTGACCACAGGTGCGTCATGGTTAGGTCCAACGATACCGGTCTGTGTTCCAACATGAGTTGTCGATATCATAGCAGCAGACCTGTAAGACTCCATTGGAGCCGTACTATTTCTAAAGAAGGACGAGGACTTTGGTGCCTTTCGGATTTCATGTGGGACTCGACGGCTTTGATTCCTTTTGTCCCAAGTTTAAAAGCTTTTTTGCACATCTTAGAAGTCACCTCATAAACATTGTTTGCCCCAACCATTCCCTGCGTTTTTCATCTTGAAGCCAACTTTTCTTGAACTTACATTTCCCCATCTTCTCTTTCTCTCTTCTGGTCCCAGAGTTTGAATGCTTAAGCAATACGCTGCCATTAATGCTGCTCCTTGAATCGTCACATGAACAAGCAAATCAACAAAACCATAATTTAAAACTATATTACGCGAACTAGACAGCGCAGATTTGATGACGTATTCAAACATGTCTTGGAGTGCCATCTCAAATCAGAGACCTGTCATGGTTTACCAGACTTTAAATTACATTTTATGAACTTACATTTTAAAAATCTAATTTAAGGATCCAGTTCAGCCAAAACCCCATCCCACATGATTAGATAAAATGCAAACATTGAAATAAAACATCTCGCTTTATCTGCTTAAGACACTAAGTCAAGTTACTGCTCCAAGACTGCAGAACATGGATTTGATTTTGTCTGTCTGCTAATGATCCCCATTACGCTGACTAATAAAGAATAAAAACAGATGTGACCACAGGCTTTAAAAGCAAAAAAAAAGACTTCTATTGCATTTAAAGACGATATTAAACCAGATAATTTAAGAGTTCTTTTCACACATTTCAAAAAACAAAGGCAGAATCCAATGGTCATACTTTTCTTAAATGGAGATTTAATATATTTGGCACTTTATTTGCTGATGAACTGTCAGTGTGCATCTTTATGATCATGAATAACAGATTTAGAATAACAACAGCCAGAATAAAAAATATATCTTCAAACTACAACAGCTCTTGGATTCAAATGTGTTGACTCTGCCCAGTTACCACAATGCCTTTCTTTTTCTAGATGCGCTGAGTCAAACTAATCTGTGGACGGATGGGTACTTGACTGGATTTCACAGAGCCAAGAGGGACCAAAAGACCCCACAGAGAGAAGCCCAGAAGTCCACTGATGGACGAGGACTCGATATCAGCACCCTGTCGGACAACGGGACCCAAATTGTGGTGAGCAATAAACACAATCTAAGTGACTGTTGCTTCTCCGTTGTAGTTTCCCATTCTAGCATGAGAAAAACGCAGTCTGGGTGATTTTGAAACAATAGGACTGATGACTTTAGACAAAAGGCAGACAGAGGCAGGTTCTCCTTTCTAGCCAACAGTAATGTAGGTTTCCTATGCAAATGAAAGCTCAAGTTGGAGGATGCAAGACATGATGTTAAAAAAGCCAATGAGGGAATCCAAGAGAGTCCAACACCATACAGACCTTCATATCTGGGCAAAAATGTAATTCAGACGTATTCACAATAGCAATGTATGAATGGAAAAGAACATACCGGCAAGCAGAGTATAAAGCTGCTTCATGACATGCACATCGGACGGTTGCGTACCAGTTGTGTGCTATAAATATCATCATCATGACCTGCTTGCTTGCGGTGAATTGTCCTGAGTATTTCCTGTTGCATTCACACATCTGCTCATGCAGAAATGTTACGAGGGAGCCTGGCAGGTCAAAGTCCGAGTAAAGAGGGCATGGAACATTTTAGCTGTTTGCGTTGACATTTGCAGCTCAACCCTGAACATTTCCAAGACCCTTCTTGTATTTTGACATATTTGCATCGTTTCTGTTTTGTTGTTTGCGTTCGTGTTCGTCACTTGAACACAGAGAAAAAGTCCTTGAGGATGTGTTTGGTTCATGGTGCACAAATCAAACATTCTCCAATAAACACAAACAAACACAGATGTTTGTTGTCTGTGCCCCGGCTGTCTGTCTGTGCATGGAAATGTTTAAAGCTGTTTGGACCAACTGGACATGTTCGTTTGGTGTTTGTCCATGTTTGATTAGGTTTGGTCAGTTTGCCATGCTTTCAAACGGACAATTACAGCGACAGCAGGCGTATAGTTTGCTTTCCCAGAACAACACTTTCCCAGTATTAAGCAGTTAACTCAATGGCCAGCACTGTCTTACTTGTCTTCGAGATGCAATCCCTTTAATCAGTATTTTGACATCTTATTAGGGCTGTTGAATTTCATACAGCCTTTAGAACCCCTCTGCTCTGAATGAGGAAGCGATTACAAAACCAGACCCGTCTTCAATTGGGTGGAGACATTTCAACTTCGCTGATTGACAGTCAGTTATCTGGTATAAAGGATGTCATCCAATCAACAACATGTAGGGAGTTATGAGACTGTCAGGCGATGAGTAGGAAACCAAGCAGAAGAAATAACAAGAACAGCAAACACTATATGTAAGGCGCTTTTTAACATAGAGGGCATGCCTTCCCAAAAGTGCACAACATCAAAGTTTGTTGTTATTTCACTTTATTCAAGTCTTAAAACCCAAGAAGAATTCATATTTTTCCTTGGATTCACATACATTTTCATCTTAAATGATGTTAAATTTCAGATAGGTTGGCCCTAAAAAGGGGGTAGGGGAAAATCAAAACAGATCTAGACGTTCTTCCTGTTAGGCCTCGCATGTTACGAGACGATTTAAAACCCGATAGTCAAACAAGTATCTTGAAATGACAATTCTCTTTACTCTCCATTTTGAGATTATTTTTCACCAGTTTGACCCGTTCAGTTCGGGGTTCTGTTTAGTTTGGATTTGCTTGATCTGTGTGCCACGGGCAGTTAAGACATTATGACATATTCGACAAGAACACTGCCAACATTAGTGATGTTCCCAGTCGGAGGAAAATGGTCGGTTTGTTTGGCTTTGAGCTGCTAGCACATTGTGATTGGGTTACAAGTTTGGCTGGAGTCTAAACATCTTCAAATGTGTAAGATATGCTAACATAGCTTAAAGTTATCTCTGGTCTAACCCAATGGTCCCAGATTGGTATGCTTCCACAAATAAGCAAAGTGAGGGGCATTTTAGTTTAAAGTTTACTTAAAAGGTAAAAGACTGGAACGATTGTGTTCAACTGGTTGGCTTGGCCTGGTTAACCCTCACTAACTCGAACTCTAAAGGAGATAATCATCATGTTTACCCAGCTATATCAAAATGTTTTTAGATTAGAAAAGCTTTGGGCCGAATCTGGTTTCATTAAAAAAAATTCTGTGCTGAAAAGGTCAATCGAGGCAACAGTCTTAACGCTGTGCCGGGCCATGGAGGCTGTGAGTGGAGGTTTTTGTTGTTAGATTCCCGTCAGGTGGACTTGTCCTGAGCCAGTTTTCCATTAAATGACTCTTACATCCCTGTGTGTGTGTGTGTGTGTTTATTTAAGTGTGTATGATGAGGATTAATTTATAGCTTATGTCCCCAGACTCCTCTTGCACTTGAATCAGCCTCAGTAAAATTCAACCCAAATAAACTGTGTTTTGCTTTTATTTCACCTTTCTCTCCGTTCAAATTGAAAACAGACGACGGACTCGTCCTGCCAACTTGCAGTGTTTGTTTAAGCGTGGATGTGCGTGGAGTTTGTGCGCGCGCGTGTGTGTGCTTGTGAATGACTCACTTGGACAAGATCAGGCATAGCTCTGTTGTACTGCCGCTTACTGCCGTTGACTTTTTTTTTTTTTTTTAAGGAGGCAGGTCTGATCCCAATTTCCAAGACTTTTGTCCAATGGGAATCCTTTCAATAAACCAGTCAGCTGTGAGGGGAAAAAAAGTGCATGATTACTCCCCTCTCCTCACCTAGAAACCCCCCTGCACACACCCCCTCCCTCTAGAAAACACCGGCTGGTGTCAGGCAGTTGAGATGGGAGAAAAAAAGTGGGTCACTTGCTGTATATGGAGCAGCCAGAGAGGCAGTGAGAGTGCTGCATTTAACTGCTCCACTTTCCGAGCCCACACTAAACCCCAGAACCATTGCTCTCTGTCACCTTGAACTGTGGCATACATTAATAATGCCATCAAGGATGGAGATCTGTACGAAGAAACAAGCCTTTGCTTTGTGTGTTATGTGTAAACAGCTCCCCCAAGTGGAGCAGTAAGGACAGGAGGAGAGGAGATGAGTCACAGATGTGTTGTGGGGTGCTTCCCAAACATCCCTTTAACACAAAACAGCCTCCTCTTAGAACCTCTTTCCATTGGTTTAATATCTTCAATAATATTTTTCCCTATTTTGAGATTGTCCAACTATTATAATCTGATTATGTAAAATTCGCAAGAAGTTGAAAAAAAAACACCTCCTAATTCATTTCTTTAACCACCTTAAGACTTCTTACCTTCATCCTGTTGATCTTTGTAGGGTGCTGACCTCGAGTTTGGAACCAACCTCCTAGTTTGACATCAACCCCAATCTTCTCGTTTTACCAGTTGATCATGTCGTGAGAAAATGGCTGGAAGAAATAAATGAAACAGAAATATTACAACTGTTGTAACTAGTCGACGTATCAGTAAGGTTATCGATGCATTTCAGTCTGATAGCAACTGAAAACATGCAGAGATCAGAGTGGGCAAAAGAGGCCTCTACAGTATGGATACTTATGGAGATCCTATGAAAAATGAAATATCTCTTCTTGAATGAGATGGGTATGAAGTGGTTTTTGCACATCTGCACATTATTTTCCATGTAACATTATTCATTGTCATGGCGACAGTGGCGTGGTGGTGATTGGTGCGTGTGCCCCATGTGTGGGGGCTGTGGTCCTCCGGGCGGGTGTCGAGGGTTCAGATCCAACCTGTGGTTACTTTCCCGCGTTTCGTTCCCCACTCTCTCTCTCTCTCTCTCTCCCCGGTGTCCGACTATCCACTGTCCTTTCTCTACAATAAAAATGGCCCAAAAAGCCCAAAGATAACTCTCAATAATGGCTCAAAAGAAGTCAGATATTGTGAAATGCTCGTCTTCCACAGCCAGAAGTAGTGTTTTCAAATGAGCTGTTTAATTCAACCAGCAGTTTAGTTTAAGTTCAGGAAGCTGAAACCAAGAACTGTTTAGATATTTGCTTTCAAATAGTCATCAATCAATCCTTCACGCTGGTTCATTTTCTGACAATCTGCTCCTGTTTTAATTTGAATTCATAACTGTAACCATGTTTATTTATGTGTGACTTAAACAACACTGTGAACCATTTTTTGAACAAGCTCAAGAGCACGTTCAAGTGTCACCATGATGGAAAGTCAACCGTAGTCAGCAGTTTGACTCAGCAAACTTCAAAGCTCTTGGCTGTCATCTTCTAAATATGCTGTCCACATTTTAATGTCTGCACATAAAACACACAGACACACTCTGTGGGAATTAAAGCACTAAATTGTGGCCTTTTTAATCCAATTTTAAGTTTGCTTTTATCCCACTCACTGAGGCTAAGCTTTGTTTACAAGTCTGTGACAAGAGACAGTACTCTGCGGGACTCCCTAACCATGCTTATGGGGTTTCATTTCTAGTAAACAATCACAACTTGTAACTCAACTTCAAATTTTAATTGGTTTTTCTTCCCATCGTTCATCTAGCCAGAAAATCCTGCAAACTGTGAAGTTTTAGGTCATTATTAATAATCAGACTGAATATATTTCATGCTGTTTGTGACGACCTCACCACCCTGTTTTTTCTCTCAGGAGGACTCCACAAAGTACTACTCATGGCAGAGTTTTGGACCAACAGACAGACGGAGCAAAGAGTTGTGGGTGAATCTAAATGCTCTGCACGAGAGCCAAGTCCAAATTCATGGCATCCTGTCCAATGCACACCAACGAGCAGCGGTGAGATGAGCACCAACACACACACACACACACACACACACACACACACACACGTCCAGCTAATTCAACACCCGGGCCGTGTCTGATCGTTGGTGTTTTCCACAGAGGGTGGCGCTTTCTTTCGATTTCCCGTTTTATGGACACAACTTGAGGCAAGTCATCGTGGCGACCGGTGGTGAGTTTCACTTTGATATCATAGCAACACTGTTCCAATCAGGGGATTGAGCATCTTCCAATGTGCTGAAGGAGATGCTGTCCAACCCTGGGGAAATATGCAGGCATGATATAGGCTGTGATAAATCTAGTAGACTATAAATGCCTTATTTTCTGATGATTTTAATTGCTTGAAGGTTTGCTGTGCATGTCCTACATTTTTAACCCAAAGACAAAAACCAAGAAGGCGTGACTTATTCTAACAGTAAATCTAACAGTCCTGCCGCAGTATCTTTAAAAAATGCTGCCATGCTACTAAATGAGCAGGTAAACTGTACCGTAGATTTCAATCAAACCAATGTGTCATGTCTTAAGTGTTGGTTATGTTAAGGGGAAAACATTATTTGGTCAAGTTTCAGATTTGGGCAGGGACGTTGCCTCGAGGGGATACACACAAAGCATCATGTTCTTCAGGTTGAATCGAGATTGGCTCTCGGATAAAATTCTTGGAAGTAAACCCGCTTCTGTAAACCAAAACAAGTACAAGCCCATGAGAGCACAGTAAAGCCGGATTACGTAGAATTTGGGGGGAGGGGGGGGGGGGGGGGGGGCTGTTTTATGTCATGGACTACAAACTTGTTTTTTCAAGTGCTAGCTAACTCACTGTCTCGATTTATTTTGTTCTTAATATGTTACACTGTACCTGTGTTTGCAGCTTGTCTCTCCTAAATCCCCAAAAAATTAATCCAAAGGCAGTTTTTTTTTTTTCCTACTAAAGTAAATTAGCACCAATAGATCCTGAGGCAGCAGGTTGCTATATTGAGATTCACCTGTATGGATCAACATGGTGAAAAAGCATGACCATTATATCCAGGCTTTCATGAGAGGTGACATGTAGAAAACATCGCTTCTCTACATGAACTCATTTTTCGTATTCATTCTGATAACATTTGACTTTTGGGATGTGTTTGTTGCAAATAGGGATATTTAGGATAATGATGAAATTGTGATTCATTGTTAATCCCTATTTACAATATATCATGTGACACTTTGTGCTAAGAGTGTCGATACGAGACTTGAGTTTTGATACTTGTACCAAACATTGGTGAATGCCTGACTTTAGGAGGTACAAACTGAAAGTCACATTTCTTTAATGAACCTTTCTGTCTCAACAAAGAACTCAAATGTCAAATGATGTTTTGGTTGTTCTGTGCTATATCGTCTTAAAAAGGCATCCTGTTCCATCTAAGGTTTAGAGTTTGAATCTACACCAGAGTGTAGCTCTCAGTTCTTGACAACTTAAGGTATTCTGTGTTCTGTGTATCCTGTGTAGGTTCATCGTGCAGCATGCATTGTAAAAATCTTCACCTGTGTGTCTCCCCAGGTTTCATGTACATGGGAGACATCACTCATCGAATGCTGACTGCCACACAATACATCGCTCCCCTCATGGCCAACTTTGATCCGGGTTACTCCAAAAACTCAACAGTGAGGTTCTCAGACAACGGTAACTAAGAGCTCCTCAGGGAACGTATCTGGGAGCTCTGGATTTTCTTCTGACCTTCCCATGTCTGTGTCCCGCTCTGCTCAGGTAATCTATTTGTGGTTCAGTGGGACAACGTGAGGTTGCATGAGCAAGCTGACGAAGGGCCGTATACGTTCCAGGCGGTCCTCCACAGAAATGGAAGCATTGTTTTCAACTACAAAGAAGTAAAGGATTTCAGCTGTTTCCTGCTTCATCTGAACCATCTGCACTTCTAGTTACACATTTTATCCATTTTCATTTGAAAGCGGAAATGTCCTGAGATCGCCATGTTTGTTTTTTTAGATTCCTATGTCAGTGGAGAAAATTGATGTCAAAGGGCATCCAGTGAAAGTAGGACTGTCTGAGGCCTTCATGCTACCGGTTCAATTCTCAAAGCCCTCAGGTCAGTTCTTTAAACATGTTCTTTTATGTTATGTTATATACGTAAGCAGATTTAACACTGCCATGGTGGTGCAAGAAAAATGCTCAGGTAAAGAGCGTTTAATGAGGCTATTATTGAGATGCTTTTTTTTTATTATAGTTTTTCATTTTTTAACGCCAGCAGTGCTTCATATCGTACACAATAAGTTGCCTTTAAACCAGACACACAAATAGGAGACCTGCTTATACTTTCTATTCTGTCTAGAAAAGGGGGAACAATTTACTATCTATGAGTATCATCGCGTCGAGATCAACTTCACCAAGATTGTAAGCGGATCTGCTTTCGAGCTCACACCTCTTCCCAGTAAGTATCCCCTACATACCGACCTTTGAACCACAGCCAACCTTTACTACGCACCCCTAAAACTCCAGAACCGTCTCTGTCTGCTTCCTACAGCTTGTCTTCAACACGTATCCTGCGACCTCTGCTTAACATCCAACCTGACAACTGGCTGCGGCTGGTGCAACACTCTTCAACGGTAAAGTGACATTTTGGCAGAGTTTATCATGTGATGAAACCACAGAGAACCTGGCTCTTGTCAATTTGTTCCACGCTGACTTTCAGATGCTCCGACGGGATCGACCGGCACAAACAAGAGTGGATACAATACAACTGTTCGGTAGAGGTGAGAAACATTTCCCATTCGTACAAAAGAGAAATAAGAACCTGTTCATCGTCTTTGTTGAGTGATTAATGTTGAAATTCACTCAGGCAAAAAGCACATGCGAGGACTACAACCCAGTACAACCTGAGGGATCGACGGGCACCTTCAACCACTCCTCTCCAGGTCCAACTCCGACTTCAGCAGTGCTCAGAGAACATCCTGTCACCCGAGGTAAATGTCTCTGAAGCAGACTCTAGGGGAAACACACAGTGAGGCATTACAGTAAGGGTTCATCTCATCGTTCAAGGTGGTACATCAGGGTTAAAGTTCATTGCCATGACCACTTAAAAATACCATTTCTAACAGTCCAACGTGTCAGACTTTGTGCTAGACGTCCTGTACCTTTGATCAGTGTCTCTGGTTTTCACACAGGCCAATAACCTTGATCAAGGCAGAGACGCAATGCAACATTCGAAAATTTAAATTGACCAGACCCTGTGCGTTTTCTTGTCTGACTTCCTGTCCGGGTTGTCATATTCTGTCAAGCTTTATGCATTACCCGCAGCTTACTCCGTCGAAAAAAATAGACTCGCAGCTGTTGAAGAAATTACTAAGACTTGACTCCACACATAAGACTCAGTTGACTCAGATGGCTTACGTTGATCAGATGAATACTCGAGGAGACATGATTCAACATCGCACTTCTGTACTCGTGTCTTGCTCAATCACATCTGCCTAACTTCTCGAAAGGCATCGCATATATCCTAAAACACATTACCGTTATCAGGGCTCACATTGACCCACCTAGACTAAACTGTGACGTCAATAACACTGGAGCAGACAACAAGTATACCAAACATTCAGGAAGAACAGTTGACACTCTCTAAGCTGTACTTGGTGTTCTAATAAGAACTGAACTCTGTCAGGTCTGACTGACATTAGAGAACAGTGAATAAACCTAATGACGTCTGTACATTATAATCTAAATAACTACAGAAACTCCACCACAGCAGCGTATTTGAAATAGAGCAGAGCATAGCGGCGCTGACGGACTGCGGCGCTCGCTGTGGAAACACAATGATTGACTAGAGTGGCAGCGAAGTACAGATACCATTCATTCATTTCTGCCGTGTGGAAATTGGCCGCATTGTGTTTTCTAATACGCAGAGGAAAGTCAAGGACAAATTTCTGCATTTTTCACGCAAAAAGTACACAATAAAAAGTATTCTATGCTACTCGATTCTATCCTACTCTATTCTATCCTAACCTTGAAGTGACACAAAGACTCACGGTATGGAGCAAACGCAGACTCAGAGGAAGAGTTATAAACCAGTCCTTTAATCCAGGCAGAGTTCGGTACACAAGAACACTGTTAGGGGGGTCGCGAGATTCCTTCCAAAAACATATAAAAATAGAAAATGGTTTAAAATTGGATATTTCAGTATGTAAAAAAAGTAGTTTCTTACAATAAATTACAAAAATAATGGTGTTTGGGCTATTGTTTGCTGTTCTAATGACAGTGTTTGGCGTGACCTAGTGCGTCAAATGTGGGGTCCCAACTATCACTGTTATATTGGGGGTCGCAAGCTGAAAAGTTTGGGAACCCCTGGTTTACACTGATGGAAAGTTGCTCTTTCTTGCCACATCCGACCATGTAGCAATGCCCATGTGTTCCCAGATATCAGAAACTATTTTGGTACGTTAATGTCAGTATCTGTGGTAAATGGGTAAAGCTACTCCTAAAAAAACAAGTTGTAAAAAACTGAAATGATCCTTTTATCCATCTTGGTGATTTTTTTTAAAAGGCTTTGTGGGGGCTGTTTAATGCTCTGTTTTGCGATTTAATTGTCGACTGGCCGGGTTCTTCAAGAGTTGTTCGTCAGAGTTTTATATGCACACAGATAATGCAACACAGATCTTTTCTTTTCTGTTTTTTCCGCTGTATAAAACTAATTCTAGATGTTTTCCTGAACATGCATGGGAGTATTTAGCAATATAATTCATCTTATGACACACTATTGGAATGTAAAACAACACCTCATGCAGACCACAAGCAGACCATAAAAAACACTCTTGTTAGTCTCCGTTTACAGTCGCTTCTTTAGCCAGGCTTTTTCCATGCAGCACAGCTTGGACATTTTAAATCTCTGTTTTCTGTCCTTTCAGATTTAGACACAAGTCCTCCCAAACCTAAAGGGATCCCAGAGAACACAGCCATCATAGCAGGTGTAGTGGCTGCACTGGCTCTGCTCGTGGCTCTGACCTTACTGGCTGTCTATTACATCAACACACACCCCACAGTGGCTCCACCTTTCTACCTCATGCAGGTGAGTCGAACAGAAAGTACATATATGTCAGAACTTAAGAGACGCCACTTGTGTGTTCCACCGCTTGGCCATTTACAACTTCTTTCTGTTATTTGTAGCGACGCACCAATAACTACTGGCCGTCTATGAAGTTTCGTAACCAGGGCTGTCACTCCAATTACGCTGAAGTCGAGCTGGGTGGTCATGAAAAGGAAGGCTTCATTGAAGCAGAGCAGTGATGCCAACGGTGCTGGACTTGCAGGACTCAGAAAGAGAAATGGAGGACACCATCTTAAGGACTGCAAGAGAACCAATATGGACAATCAGGACGACCATCAACAAAGGGTTCCCCTACTCCGACCTTGGCGGCTGGAACGTTTTTTTGTTTTTTTTTAAACTTTAACTGCTCTTGAAGCTCTTGCCTGTTTTTCTCTGAGTCTTTTGCTCTTTACAAACACACAGAGGATTTGTCGTGTTATTCAAGGGTTGGAGGGTCTGAGTGACAGAAAGCTGAATGTACAGAATAAACTGTACAATACCCATCGCTACGAGGGGGATGTCAGGGAATGAATCAAACAAGCCTTCATACTGCAAACCAATGTAAAACTCTACTTAACTATGTGTCTTTTTTTTTGTTTTCATTCAGTTTTTGTAGTTATTTTTTTGTGTCAGGAAATTTCCATGTTACCAGTGGTTCATGAAATGTTCTCTCTCTCTCTCTCTCTGTGGACTATTTACAGATATTTAGCAATATAACTGATAGTGATTTAAATAATCATCATGAAGATCTCTGGAATAATATTATTTGAATGAGATTTATTGGAGGCATCAAGTTATGAGAGCTTTTTTTTTATCTTTCTGTTAAAATGTGTCTTAATAAAAGCTGGTGAGTGTTGAAGTCGATGTCATGCCTGGTGACTGACAATCTTGTCCGATATTAGGGATTGGCACTCTTTATCTAACGTGGATTGACGGTCAGATAAGTGCTATAAGGTAACGAGCTTTTATTCTGAAGCTGCAGCTACACCCTATTTTGATTTCTTAGAAAAATGAGCTCTACATCAAAACATCATTCAAGCATGTAGGAAAGTCACATACAATCATCTACATAGTTTGTGTGCACAGTGTGCATTAAAACTGCTGCATATAATTCAATTTGCAACAAAACCTGTAGATATTAAGACAAAATATCAAGGAATAAAAGGCAAAAATAATGATTAAATTTGCTGCATCCTCACAGATAATCATAACTGATTGTCCACCACTGCCCCCCACTTAAGTGATCAATAAAAATTGAGTATTTGGTGAGCTACAGTTTAACACACCTTCAGCATTAAGACAATATTTAAATACAGACTTATCTCCTTTGTGAATGTTTGAGTTTTTAACCACTTTTTGTATGACAGGTGATACCTAGCACTGCCACAAGATGGCGCCAAATTCATACAATAAAGGGAAAACCCCTTTTAACGTTTAGGTCTCAGTATCACCAATAAGGTATAAGCCAACTTATCATAAATACAAGCTAAAACATGTTTACGTTTTGTGTTTAAAAATTAGAAATCTGTGTCACAGCAAAGATAAATGATCTTAAAACAGGTTGACCGACTGAAATGAATGATATGCATTTTAATTACCTCCGAAATTGAGAGTTGGACGATGATGGACACATGGTAGCTTTACTCCTTATTTTGAAATAGCCTTAGTGAGCATGGTCAGTGCAACGCTAGCAGCCCATAAGGAAGTCAAATTACCTTTGCAAATGACAAATCAACAAGTATGTGACGTAGTTCTGATAATACCTGAAGTGGGAAGTTTACTGGCCCACTGAGAAAACGTAGAAATAAAACATTTAAACTGAAGACTGCAGGTAGAGGAGGTGGAACATACCATTCATAATAGGTGGTGGGGGGGAGTGGAATAGTCCAAGTAGTTACAATATATTTTTTTCTTTACAAACTCTTGATGTTATCTTGATACTGTTAGTGAAATAATGCGAGATAGAGTCGACAATAAAGATATATTTACGAGCTCTGGTGTCACGACATGATGATGTGTATGGTATTTAACATTGCGCTTGCTACCGTTAACCGTTAAATTAAAACGAACGGATATAGTAGTTTTGCTGTTGTAATTGTTATTTTCGTTCACTTCTATAGGAATTAATAAAAACACGATTAACTTCATATGAGGTGGTTAAAAAAAGAGGGGGCACCCGGATTTGAACCGGGGACCTCTTGATCTGCAGTCAAATGCTCTACCACTGAGCTATACCCCCGATGATATCCACAGAGCAGAGTATTGTGTAATTATCCTTTATATAGCAGTGTTTGTGTGTTTGTGGTTCAGGATACACAATTAGTGTCTGCACCTTCGTATTTAGACCCTAAAGCACGATTTAAAAACTGTATGTTACCAACAGGGTTAGCATGTAGCTCACATTCACAGTTATACGAGATGGCTGATTCACATGTCGATTTTAACACTCACCGCCAGATGGCGCCAAATACTAACTACGGTACTTACTGATACCAAATAAGCGCTGGTGACCATCCAGGCATTATTTCCCTCTTTAGTTTGTTTCCTTCAAAAACCACAAGAGCATTTTGAGCTGCTATTACAGTACGGTTTTATATTTTAATCATTCTCAGTTTAGGATGCCCTTCTCCACCGATTCATTCGATGCTACCTTCAGGTACTCCACGAAAAACAAGTTAATCTAAACACTCGTTGTCGTGTTAATATTTCAGGTGCTATGTTAAGTCTTTGAATACAAACATTAAGTTCAGAATGTATGAAGCATGAATGTGGATCATTTGACATGTGAAGAATTTGTCCTCTATTGCTCTGTTTCGACGCCGGTCTGTTAACTTTTCACTGACAAGAACAAGTTGGAAAATTCCTTACATTAGACTGTTCATGAAGGCACCGTGAGAGCTTCGTGCTTCATGCTTGCTGGACGGAGACTCCTCCCGCCTTGAGAAGCAGTCCTTATATTAATTGATGTGTCTGACTTTGCGAGCTTCGAGGAGGTGGACTGTTTCCCTTCTGAAGCTTGAACTCTACTATTTGAGCACCTTTAACTGGACCTCTGAGTGGTTTTGTTTGCTGGTTTGTGGTGCCCCTTTGCCATCATGAATCCACCCTGTGGAAGATGCAATAAACCGGTTTACCCCACAGAGAAAATTAATTGCCTTGATAAGGTAAGGGGATTCAAGTCTGCCTCAATAACTACACATAGATGTTACTTTAATAATCTGCATTTCTATTGTTTATTTCACTCTTATTTCGGATATAATACTGTATATTCATTTTTCTGTGTAGCCTATCATGACCTGACTATAATTGACTCAGCAAACAATTGGAATACTTCCTATTGAATTAGTTAATTACTTTTAAAAGATGAGAGAGTATGCAGTTTTTTATTTTGTCACAAACTGTTTAATCTGTGTAAAGCATGTTGTGGCTGATTTAATGGTTCATATTTTTAACCCAAACTAATAGTGCACTTCATTTGGTGACCTTTGTGATGCTGTACCACCATTGAAAATTATCTGATCATGTGGCAGACTGTATCTTGAGTTGTGTTCTCACAATTTTGCAATACCATATAACATGCAATACCATATAACATGCATTCACATATAACATGCAATACCATATAACATGCATTCACATATAACATGCAATACCATATAACATGCATTCACATATAACATGCATTCACATATAACATGCACAAAAAAGACACACACAGGCACACACAAAAACGTCAAGGGAGCATGAGAATTAAAACCACATCCGGTTAATAAACATTGGCCACAAGCCTCTAAATGTCAAAAAAAAAAGAAAAAAGAGAGAGACAGAGCACAGAGAAACTGTGTGGGTTTTGTGTGTGTGTGTGTGTGTGTGTGTGTGTGTGTGTGTGAGTGTGTGTGTGTGTGTGTCCCTCGTTGTCTCCTCTTTATCAGTGTGTTAGGTTGTACTTCATTAATGTGACTGTAAGCAGAGAAAGATAACCCTCTGTTAGGTTAATTTAATTCCATCAATTAAAGGTCACAAATAGGCCTGAAGGTTAATAACCTGATTCATTCTCGGGAGCTGTAGTAGTATTATTATTATTATTATTATTATTATTATTATTATTATCACCCTGCAGTGTTCAGAAATTCTTCTAATGTATTGTTTGAACGATAAAAGACACAATGAACAACAACAGAAAGTGTATGGATTTGGTTAAGCTGGAATGTAAAAAGACCATTTCTACGTGCATTGTTTTGGCTCTTATAAGACTATGCATATGTACTCCAAATTCAGCGTTTAATAGTTCAATAAAAAGTATGAAACAACATATATTTGACTCTTTTTTAATGTGTAACAGCTTGTGTTACTCTGCTACATGTGCTGCAGGAGTGCAGAGTTATGTGAACTGCGGTCGCGTCAATCTGCTGCAAAAACTATGTGATGACATCATTTCTTAATGACCCGTAGCCTGGATCTTTCAATAAAAGTTCAGTTAAAGAACCTTTTGAAGTCAGCCTTTGTTGTAAAAACACAGACACCTGTCTTTTATTGGCTGAAACGAGTCTAAAAAAAAAGTCAACAACATCCCTATAAGTGAGGCTGGTTTAGTGCAGGTTATATTCAGAGTATATACCTGATAATGTTTCAGTCTCCACAGGGTGTCTGAATCCCCTCTGATTGATTCACAATATTCAGTAGTATGCTGCAATTGTTTTCCTCGGATGGTGAAGGGATGACCCTCCCTACTCTGTCTCCAATTTGGATCGTACGCACTAACTAAATAACTAAGAGAAGTCTTACGTATCACTATTTATATCAGAGGCCGTTTATCCTCTGCTGGACGAGCAATTTATAAAAACATTTGGGGGACAAACTCAGAGTTTACCCACTTTTTACGACACCACTACACCACTGGTGAGGCGACTTAACCCCACCTTACTTACATTTATCAAACAGGTACATATCATGGAAGACGGTACACAGATTTGAACATGCATCTCAACAAATTAAATTAAATGCCTTGGGGTCATTTTGCACTGAGAACATTTCTTGTTGGCACGCATTCACAGCAGAGAAACAGCTGCACTCTCATGTAGAGGAATTTCAACATTCAACAACAATGAATACGCATTTGGAAGCATCTCAGGATTATTCCACACTTTATATCTCTTGACGTTTTCCCCCTCTCTTGTCTTTCCCTCCAGTATTGGCACAAAGGTTGCTTCAGCTGCGAGGTCTGCAAGATGGCGCTGAGCATGACGACCTACAAAGGCTTTGAGAAGAAACCTTACTGCAGTATGTGAGTGTTCGCAGCACACGGACCATCCCGACGCTTCAAATGTTTTGATAAGTTCAGACAACAACTAGATTAACAGGAACACGTCTGATTCTGTGCCAAAGCATGTCTGAATGCTCTTGTATCATAAATCTGAGACTGCAGGATTTTGAATCTACATTTCTTCTTCTGTTTGTCTCTTCTTTGTTGCTGTAGTTTACCTGCCCAAAGAATCTAAAATTGTTGTAATTTGTACAATTTAACAAGTTAACCTGGAGGCCATAATGTCTCTTGTGTGGGTTATTTTGTTGACTGGAAATAAAAGTTGACAGTACAGAGATGAGTGTGAATGTTACAGAAAAAAATCCCAACATTTTAGATATTTGAAAGTTTTTATTTATCTTTCTAACCAAGAAGACTCATGGGAATTTAATCTCTTTCCAACAAGCGTGTTAGGAATTTTTGGGCCTTTTGCCTTCATTGGATATGGACAGCTAAAGAGAGACATGTTAGAAAGGAGAGAGTGGGGGATGACATGCAGCAAAGGGCCGACGTCGGAATCAAACCCCCGGCCGCTGCAGCCATAGCCTCTGCTCATGAGGTGCACAACATAACCTCTAGGCTGCACGGTGCCCTGAGTTATGTATTTAAATGTATCTTAAAAGGTAGAATTATGACCCTTGATTGAGGAAACGTTTCCTTTTTTTGTTGCCTCACAGCGGGGGAGGTTCCTGGTTCGAATCCCCGTCGGGACAGGAAACCTCTCTGTGTGGAGTTTGCATTTTCTCTCCGGTGGTGCTCCGGCTTCCTCCCACAGTCCAAAGAAATGCTCGTTAGGTCAACTGGAGACTCTAAATTGCCCGTAGGTGTGAATGTGAGAGTGGCTGGTTTGTCTGTCTCTGTGATTGATACCCCGCCTCTCGACCAATGACAGCAGGGATCAGCTCCAGCCCCCTCCTGCGATCCCAAAACGGGAAAAGCGCTAAAGATAATGGAAGGATGGATAGGACAGCTGAAGATAGACAGTAAATGTTGGGAGGAGAGAGTGGGGGATGACATGCAGCAAAAGGGAACAAAGTTGGAATCAAACCCAAGGCTGCTGCGGCATGAGGTGCACAACATAACCACTAGGCTATACTGCACCCCAAGTTTTAGGAAAATGATCTTGATTGAGTAAATGTTTCCTTTTTTTTTTTTTCACCATGAGGAGTGTTCTGTGTTTTATGCTCCCCAGAATAAGATCAGGCCGTCATGAACAGATATAAACGAGGCGTTCAGTTAAATTCAGAAATGGTTTCGGTGGGTGAGTTTGATCTGCTATTCTCCTTTCTTTCAGGCATTACCCCAAAACCTCCTTCACCATAGTGACCGACACCCCAGAGAACCTGCGTCTCAAGCAACAGAGCATGCTCAACAGCCAGGTCAGACACACACACACACACACACACACACACCCCCCCTCCAACAACAACAAAAAAAATCAGCCACTGTCACTCAGCTCCGTCTCTGCTTTCACTCCTGCCTTTGTTCCTGTTTTCTGCCTCCAGCTGAGATAACTCGTCCCTTAATCTCTTTGCGTCATGATGACTCAGCGTGTCTTCTCCTCTATCTGTCTCCTTAACTCAGCAGGAGAAGAGGACGCATCCTCGCATGCACAACCGGATTCTGTGATTGACTTAAACGAGCGCTTTGAGCGACACTTTGACAGAACGGGCCAGCTTGACTTTGTTACTGAAGAGAGAAAATAAGACGTAAAAAACAGAGGGGTTGAAACATCACCACATGTGAGCTTTTTAAAGAGTTGAGTTTTCCTCCTAAGGGATCGTAAAGGCTCGCAGGGCTCTTCTCCTTTTCTTTCTCTCGTGTGGCAGCGGCTCATCTCATCCTGCCCGACTGAACGCCGCTGTCCTTAATCTCTAATCCAATCACACCTTCCAAGCCAGTAGATTAACCTGATGGGAAGAACAAAGTGAACCAAGTCACGGAGAATGAAGAGATTCCTTCTCAGTTTCATTTCTACTCTTTGATTTCCTTGTCCTAAAAACATGTTGAGGAGGTGGTGATTATCTTGCCTTTGGTTTCTGCCTGCTCAGAAACATTTCATTAAACTCAAATAATTAATTTGCATGTAGAGTAAGAATACGGTTTAATGTTTATATATAAAGAGTGACATGTTAGACTTAAAGACAGAGTAGGGAGGGTCATCCCTTCACCATCCGAGGAACACAATTGCAGCATGCTGTTGAATACTGTCAATCAATCAATGGTGTAAATTGGCTGGAAAAGCCGCAGTGTGAATAAAACACAAAATGATGTGATAACAAATAACTAAAAACAGAAAAATATATCTGATGTGCATTTTGATTTTGTACTTTGACCAATGTCTTATCTGTTTGCATAGAGGTGGCGGGGCTTATGAGCCAGTCTAATTCTTTTGGCTTCACTCCAAGGCGGCTGATTCTCTACGTCCATGTTAACACACAGTCTATGGGCAAAGTTGCCACGTTTGCACTGTCGCTAACAAGCTAATCTTTCAGCAATATACTGCTGCCTTACTGCAATTTTTTTCCACTTCAATTAACCTGTGCTATAATATTTTATATTCTCTAAATACTTTCATTTCCATTTTTTGCTGGCTACTTTTGCCGAAGCTACAAAATCAGACAGTTAGATACTTTAGATCAGAGCTACATGTTCTTTTTTTTCATTTCCTCTTCTATATGTAATTCTATAACTGTCATGGTTTTCAAACGTTTTAAAATACATGCGCTAAATATAAGCAAACTGTATCGTCTGAACAACAGAAGTGAAACACATCTATGTGTACATCTTACATCTTAGCTCACTCACTGTTACCAAAGTGTTACATCTCAAAGCTCAAAACTAAATCTGAAACTAGCAGCGGACCTAACCAGAGACGGTTATCCCCTCCATCTAACTAATCATTTAACTTGACTTTGCTCTTATGCTACATGATGTTAAAATAACAGCAGTCAGATTTACACCAAAAGCTGTTCCCCCCCCCCTCTCTCTCTCTCTCTGTCTCTCTCTCTCTCTCTCTCTCTCTCTGTCTCTCTCTCTCTCTCTCTCTCTCTCTCTCTCTCTCTCTCTCTCTGTCTCTCTCTCTGTCTCTCTCTCTCTCTCTCTGTCTCTCTCTCTCTATCTCTCTCTCTCTCTCTCTCTCTGTCTCTCTGTCTCTCTCTCTGTCTCTCTCTCTGTCTCTCTCTCTCTCTCTCTCTCTCTGTCTCTCTCTCTCTCTCTCTCTCTCTCTCTCTCTGTCTCTCTCTGTCTCTCTCTCTGTCTCTCTCTCTCTCTCTCTGTCTCTCTCTCTCTGTCTCTCTCTCTCTCTCTCTCTCTGTCTCTCTGTCTCTCTCTCTGTCTCTCTCTGTCTCTCTCTTTCTCTCTCTCTCTGTCTCTCTCTCTCTCTGTCTCTCTCTCTCTCTCTGTCTCTCTGTCTCTCTCTCTCTCTCTCTGTCTCTCTCTCTCTGTCTCTCTCTCTCTGTCTCTCTCTCTGTCTCTCTGTCTCTCTCTCTGTCTCTCTCTGTCTCTCTCTTTCTCTCTCTCTCTGTCTCTCTCTCTCTCTGTCTCTCTCTCTCTCTCTGTCTCTCTGTCTCTCTCTGTCTCTCTCTCTCTCTCTCTGTCTCTCTCTCTCTGTCTCTCTCTCTCTCTCTGTCTCTCTCTCTCTCTCTCTCTCTCTGTCTCTCTGTCTCTCTCTCTCTCTCTGTGTCTCTCTCTCTCTCTCTGTCTCTCTCTCTCTCTCTCTCTCTCTGTCTCTCTCTCTCTCTCTCTCTCTGTCTCTCTGTCTCTCTCTCTCTCTCTCTGTCTCTCTGTCTCTCTCTCTGTCTCTCTCTCTCTCTCTCTCTCTCTCTCTCTCTCTCTCCTCTCCTCTCATCCAACTGACCCGGTTCATTGTTTATAACCATAAAAGTCCTGGCAGGCGAGCTCTCTCACTGAGGCAGCATATTCCTCATAGCAAGAACATGACTCACTTCTGTGTGTGTGTGTGTGTGTGTGTGTGTGTGTGTGTGTGTGTGTGTGTGTGTGTGTGTGGGTGTGTGTGAGTGTGTGTGTGTGTGTGTGTGTGTGTGTGTGTGTGTGTGTGTGTGTGTGTGTGTGTCTGTCTGCAAAGTGTTTGAGGACCTCAGATTCTCTTTCAAGTAAATATTCCAGCTTTGTTTATTGTTACAAGTATTTCCCCCAAGGCCAAAACATCCACTGGAAATTTGACAAATTGCCATTTAAAGCGCTGCATGTGTGTGTTTATGTACATTGTAACAGGACATGTGTGTGTTCAGCCTCGTAATGTCTATAACCTCATAATCCAGCTGTTCCTATTTGAAGAATACGACCCTCTTTGGGCTGAGGATAAAACCTCACGGCGGAGGGGAGGAGGAGGGGGGGGGGGCTTATCTTTACAGACTGAGTTCATTACAACCTGACACATTTTCAGGCGCTCTATAAGGAGGACTTTGAAAAGAACAAGGGGAAAGGTTTCAGCGTGGTGGCCGACACTCCGGAGATGCAGAGAGTGAAGAAGACGCAAGACCAGATCAGTCACGTACGTCCGGCTCGACCTGAAAACTGCGGATCCTCAAAAAATCCAATAACACTAATAAATCTCACCTTGTTCATCGTTTCGTCTTGAGAGTCGTAACAACTCATCGACTGACTCCTGTTGTTTTCATTTGAGCAACACTAGAGGTGTTTTAGATGTGACGTCTGTCAAACCTCCATCTGTGTATCTGTCTGCATGAAATGTGTCACAAACATGTATCCTTGTTGCTTGTTAAATCGTGCTTTAATGGTTTTGATCAATGCTGCATTCAGGTTATGTTGAATTTATCATTGCTGACTGATTCAAGACAAACAAAAAACATCAAAACACTTTTAAAACACTTTTCCGTTAATGCCTGTCAAATAACTTTTTATATGTAGGCCTTTAAAGAGGACATATTCTCCCCCCTTTCCACCTTTTCAAACAGTCCCCCTGTGGTCTAAATGAAACATCTGTGCTGTGCTTTGGTCAGAATATAACATGAATCAAGCACCAGAGGAGGTTTGTGACCCTGTATAAACCAGCTCTCTCAGAACGCTCCGTTTTGGTGTGTGTGTCTCTTTAAATGCAATGAGCCCCGCCCCCTGAGTTTTCTCCGTAGACATCACTCCTTCACTAGCGAGAATTAAAATGGCGGACCTGCGCAAAAGTTTTGCTCTAGGCTGGGGGTGGAGTCCATGGGTGGAGATACCAGGGGAGGGGAGGGGATTTATTTGACCAGAATCCCACTGTGACATCACAAGGAGAGCAAATTTGAAATAGAGCATTTTTCTCTGTGTTGTAAGACTTATGCAGACCACAAACAAAGGACTGGATGGGTTTGTTTCACATGTTGTGGGTCAGTAGACACTCAGGTTACCTAAATATATGTTCAAAAACACTGAAAACGTGGATTTTTCACAATATGTCCCCTTTAAGTATCATTTTTGTATCAACCAGACATACATCGGAAGAATTAGTCTTATTTAAACTTCCTTTAGTAATAGTCGTGACTGTTCCCTATTCTACTTTTTTTGTCTGTTTTTCTTGCAACATTTTTTTTACAGCACGATGTGATTCAACTGATCCCAACATACTGTGAATGCAGTTTATAACTCAGTGATAAAACTGCATGATTTTAAGTGTTTCATATTCATTTTGTCCTTTACAGTAACTAAAACTTGTCTTCAATGTTCAGGGAATCTTTGACTTCATGTGAAATATATATATCATTATAAGATGTATTTTTTTTCGACTGAGAATTAGTTTATTAGCCTACATGAAATACAATCTCTTATCTGTGAAATATGAAACTACGGCTAACAATTGTTAGCTTGGTTTAGCATAAAGACTGGAAACCAGTAGAAACAGTTAGCCTGTCTAAAGATAACTAAATCTGCCAACCAGAACCTCTATAGCTCAAGCTGAGTTCCATTTTGTTATCCATACTCACACTAAAGTGAAAAAAAAAAGAAGTAAATAGTAAAGTGTTGTTGTTGTTTGGCGCAGGTGCTAGCTGCGGGTAAACTCACTGAGGCAATCTTTGGATTAAATATTCATGGTCCATTGTGTTGATAAGTGAGCGTAAGAGGTGAGAGTAGACAGACATACATAACTTAAATTGTTTGAGCAGAGCACGGCCCTCAACTACCTCTTGTTTCCATCCTTAATGCTAAGCTAAGCTAACTAGCTGTTGGTTGTATCGTTACATTTAGCATACAGACATGAAAGAGTGTCAATCTTCTCGACTTTTTAAAGCTTTGCTCTTAAAGTTGATTGCTGTACATTTCAGGCGCTCTACAAGGAGGACTTTGAAAAGAACAAGGGGAAAGGTTTCAGCGTGGTGAGCGACACTCCGGAGATGCAGAGACTGAAGAAGACGCAAGACCAGATCAGCAACGTAAGTGGAACATTTCACAAAAAACAACCGCGACAGATTAGCGTAAAAGTATAAGATTTGTCCTCACCACTCCCGAGGTTGATTTACATCACATAATTATTGAACTGGTCCAACAATCAGACCCACTCAAGTACGACTACAAATCACACGAGCAAACACTAAAATTGGGAAACAATTTAACTTGTTGTGCTGCACTCTTCTTTTGGCTTCACTCCAAGGCGTCCGATTCGCTACGTCCATGTTAATATACAGTCTATGGGCAAAGTTGCCACGTTTGCATTATTGCTAACAAGCTAATCTTTTAGCAAAATACTGCTGCCTTACTGCAATTTTTTTCACTTCAATGAACCTGTGCTAAATTAATTCTTATACTCTAAATACTCTAGTATATGAACATATATTGAAGAGCCTATGATTCAGAGAGCGGTTTCATTGCCGTTCCCAACATTCCCTTAAACTGATATTTCACTTTTTCTAATTTTTAATGCAAACATAGAAAACAACAGAATTGTTCCAGTCGATCATTTTAAAACCACGGCTGTGACCGAAACTGCATACCTTCACAAATGATTATGTACACACAGTTTTGTGTATGTGAGAAATACCCTGATGATTACTAGATGGGCCAGAATTTTTAAGTATGAAACAGGAGCACACTGGTCATACTAAACCGCCCCACAATGCACTGCAATAATCAATAAAGGAATGAATGAATGAATAATTTGGGGATAATTTGAAGGGCCTGACCCATAGGTTGTGAACCACTGGACTGAATTGGCTGACTGCATATAACGTGTAGTTTCAGGTGGAGAGAGTAGCAATGTTGGCCCCTCCTCCTGGGTTTCAGCGCTACCAGAAATGGCCCTCACTGCAGGGTTAGCGTGCACGTTTACTGTCTGTAGCTACACCGTAAGCTACCGCACGCTAGCACAAGCTAACCACCAGTGTTTGTCACCAGTCTGTCCAACAAAGGAGCAGGCCAACTCTGTGTTTGTGGCTAAAAGCCAGCCCACGGTTATCAACCAAAACAGACCAAAACAATGAAAATCCAGGCAGAGGACAGGGTCTCTGCAGACACAATCCCCACCACACATATACGTATGGAGGCCCAGAAGTGATGATCGAGTGGCTTTACTTTTGAATAAGTCTGTATTGTGATTCAGTTCATGCAGCAGAGACTGGATCAGAGAGCACAAACAGTAGGAGGCAGATGTGGAGAGTTTCAGATCCTGCAGAGACGCTCAGGAACATTTCAGACATTTCTCTCCGTCCACTGAGGAGCAGCTGCCCTATATGGTCAAAGTCTCTCAGCTGTGGACACACACACACACACACACACACACACACACACACGTATCAACACACTGAAACACACACACACAAACTTTCCCTTTTTCTCCTGAGAGCCGGGGTTAGAGAGAGGAATGATGGGTGATAAGCTGCATGTCAAGAGAGCAAAGCTTTTCCTTCCATTTTTTAAAGACTGGTTCCTTTACTTCTTAGTTTTTCTCACTTCCTTAAATCCTTCCTTCCTTTCCTTCTTTCTCTCTCTTTTGTTGGCATTGATTTCCCACTCTATTCTTTCTTTCTTTTTATTCATTACTTTTTCTTTCCAGTTTTGTAGCATCTGCAATTACGGCACTTAATAAACTAGACCAATGTAAAGATCCAACCTCAACAACACCCACCCATCCATACCCCTATATGTGCTCTATCTGTGATTATGTACTGTATGCATATGTCCCATTGGAACTTATCTGAAACTGAATCTGTGAATAAGAATATACTATTTGAGACGATGAAATATCCATCTTCCTCTTTTTTCGTTTTCTGTCTTCCTTCCTTCTGCTACTTTTCTCTCTCCCTCTTTATATTTATTTTTTTCTTTCCATCACTCCTTTTTCTTCTTTCCTGATTGTGTCTTCTTCCCCTCTCTTTGTTCTCTTTTTGTTTCTTCTTTCTTCTTTCTTTCTCCGCTCATCCCGTTTAATCTCACTCACTGTCCTGCAGCTTTTCCCGTCATGTCCTCCTTGTGTTTGCTCCTCCTGAGGTCTGTTGAGGACATTGAGGGGTCGGTTTTTTTTCTCTTCCCCATGAAAGCTGGAACTCTATTAGATTTTTTTTATTTTTTATTTTTATTTTTTTTTACAGAAGTTGAAGAGAAGATGACCACGAGAGCGACTTTAACAAATCCAAATGTTATCATTCACCACAATGGTTGATGCACATTTTTCATTGGTGCATTCAATCTTTAAAGTCTTTTTGCAGGGAGAGAAAATCAAATGCAACAAATCCGATAAAGTAAACTCAAAGCAGACAGGACCTTGGTGGTGTTATACCTTTTTTTTTTCTCTTCTTTAACTGTTGCTTTGGCAGCATTGATAACTTCCCTGATCATCTCTCAGCACCTCCTTAAATGGCGAGCGGTTCTGAACAGTCGAATGTTTTTGTGTGAGTCTTACTGTGATGTTAAAGTGTGTGTGTTTTTTTTAATCTGTGTGTAACAGATAAAGTACCATGAAGAGTTTGAGAAGAGCAGGATTCGAAGTGACGCACCGCCTCCTGAAAATAGACAAGGTCAGAGACATTAACCTTTTGATGACAATATTTCAAGTTGATATGTTATTGACTGTGTGTGTGTGTGTGTGTGTGTGTGTGTGTGTGTGTGTGTTTAGACTTTGAAGGCCAGCAGCCCAACCAGGAGAGATGCAGTCAGCCAGTCGGACAAGTGCGCCCTGCTGCTGTAGCACCACCTGCTGGAGGGGTAAGGCTATCACATGAACATGCAACACACAAAACTGTGTATGCGTGTGTGTTTTGTAAACGCCTTGGTTGGCCTGTGTGTATGCACAGGGGGGTCGACATGTTGTAACAGATTTCAACATGGTCTAAAATATCTTTATTTCAATCTTTAGCATTTAGATATCCTGTAATTTAAAGTAAAGTGTCTAATTGAAGCTGTTAATATCAGACCGATTCTAAGAATAAAACATTTTCTTGTCGAGTCTCTTTATGCCACCTGCTTTTTCCTGCTGTTCTCTTCATACAGCTGTGAAATGCTGGCTGCAAAACTGGGTACAGAATTAGAAAATAAAAATGTTTAAATGTTGAATTTTGGATCTTTAAAAGTGCCTGAGCTGTGAGTGTTTCTATTGTTGTCTTTGAGTGTATCTGTGTGTGTAGTTTGCCGACTGAGTCTGTAGTTGCTGCATGTGTTATTGCATCATCAGCATGCTGGACGAGTGTTTATCTCACTGAGAAGGAAAATAAATGCAAATCAGTCACATTGGAGTCAGTAAAGTAAATAATGTGTTTTAAAGTCGCTCTGTTATTCCTCTTCTCTCTGTGTGTGTGTATTCATGTTGGATTAACCTCCACAGAAGCGTTTCCAGGCCATCTACAGCTACACAGCGGCAGACGCGGATGAAGTGTCCCTCCAGGAAGGCGATCTGATCTCAGACGTGGAGCAGATAGATGAGGGGTGGATGTTTGGACTCAACCAGCGCTCGGGACAGCGAGGCCTGCTGCCCGCCAACTACGTCAGACCGGTGTGAAACGACATCCTCCTCCCATCACCGGCTGCCCTGTGAATCTGCTGTCAGAGACACCCATCAGGCTTCTTTTTACATAATGGAGAAAGCTCTTTTTTTTTTTTAAACATTTCGTATGACTGGCTCGGCTCAGCATTTTTTAAATTTAGGTAAAGGAGACCAGATAGCATTTAGGTGCAGTTTCACTTTCAGGATTTCTGTGATACAAAGAAGTGAAAAAGTGCTGCAACTGAAACTCACAAGAGGTAGTAAGAGAGAAAAATTAAACGGTAATATATTCACAAAACGGAAAGGAAGCATGATAAATCAAGCTATCGTTTCCTGCTTTGCTTCACGCATGAATAGTTTTTATCTTTCTCGGGTAACATTTACCCATTTATGTACATTTCTTACAGCCGCTCTGACAGAAACACATGCTTTCAAGTCTGGAAATTATTACATTTTATGCAGTTGAACCAAGGAATTCATGCTCTGACATTTTCTAAAACACATTCAACTCTAATTATGTAAGCCCATTTAAATAAAATTGGAACATCAAACTTTGTGTTGCGTTTTATTTTAAAGAGCCCATATTATTGGGGTTTGTATATTTAATCTATGTACCTACTTTTGTACGTTCACAATAGCTAAAGTCCGAAAACAGTGTCTGTTTTCATGTACTGCTCCTCCTCCTCCTTGCTCCCTCTCCGCTCTGAGTCCGTCAGCTGCACTCTGTTGAGCCCACACTGTTAGACCCCACGTGGGCCAAGTCTGCTCTGATTGGTCTGCTGATCCGCTCTGTCGTTATTGGTCAGTTGCTCAGCACGCTTCTCGGAAATTTCAACATGAGCTGCAGGGCTTGCTACAACGAGCCAATGGGCTTAGATCAGTGATCTCACACTGACAACGATGTCGGACTGACACATTTTTATCGAGGGGGGCTAGAACCGAGCGTTACATGCAGCTAATGCTACAGCTAACAGGAGGACGTAGGAGAAGCCGCGTTTCCGCTGACTTTGAATTTTTGCACATAGATGTGTCTAAACATGCACAGGACACTTGGAAAACACACTAAAGAGCATATAAAACCAGAAAAACGCATAATATGGGACCTTTAAGATCAAGAAGATGCATTCTTATTTAAGGAAATGATAACACCAAGTTTACGTACAAAATATCAACACCTTTATTCAAGAACAGATTGCACATGATCAAATAACTATGAAGAGTAAAATATTCCTTAATCTAAACTAGTCGTTAAAAATAAGGCAAAAAAAACACATAACTTTATTTACAGATAATTTTTAAGTTAAAATAATTCAACATTAGCACCTTTTTTTTTCTTAAACCATTAGACACAAAAACACAGATTTCCCAACACAAAGAATGAAAACAGTTCAGTGATATTTGACCGGCTCAGAAGAATCTAAAAGAGAGAGACGTGTCCCCCTTCAGGCTGTGAGAACAGGAGGGGTCGCCGAGAAGAAGGCAACTCGCTTCTCCACTTTGCTGCGCAGCTTTGACGGCAGCCAGTTCAGCTGCTTCACAAACCGCTCCGGGTTTTTCCCCATGAAGTCCTCACACAATCTGAAAAAAGGAAAAACAACCAACATGACATTTTTTGAGTTTATTATACTGAAGTGTACATCCCCATAAAAAATAATAAATGTGGCCTCATCTGTCAACATGCTTATCTACTCACTGGTGGAGTATTTTACTGTAATTTGCATGTTTAGGTCTCAGCTATTGGTTGCAATATTTCCATTCCAGTAAGAGTGCTTTAATGTCCGGATAAAACTGAATTTTAAGAGCTAATATTGAGTGCAACAGTACAGCCATGTGGGAAATGACATTGGCAACAACCTGATTTTAACATATAGGCTAATTGGGAAGAGCACCCCAATGTATCAGGGCGTTGCTAGCTAGCTATTTTGCCCTACCATCATCTCCTGAAGTTCTTTCTTCAAGTGTTAGTTTGCAAGCTAGTTAGCAAGCTAGCTGGCTAATACATATTAGCATCATGCTGCTACAGGTAAGTGATTCAGAGATGGGACAGAGTCATTTTGTATGTAACCTAGGTTATCCCACTGCTTTACCCTGTTAGCAAAAGTCCTGAGTGTAGGCTACATGAAAGTAGGAGTCAATGTGAGCACATATTATGCCAGATTATTTTGCCCCATGTAAACCAAAGATAACCTTGGAACCCTAACTAGCTAGCTAGCAGTTTCACCAGCCTTCTTAACGTTTCAACGCTTACGTAACATCTAAAGAACATGAACTTTGTTGGAGACCTGTGTCATTAGCAACATACGCACACTGCATAAAGCTTGTTAGCGCAACACAATTAATGTCCTCTGTTGGATGTGAACTTGCACACAAGTCCACCACAGTGCGAGTATAAATAGCTCCAAGTGTCTGAAGGCTCTCTGTGGACCTTGTTAAATCTGGTTAATCATGTGTGAATGGTGACAACTTGCAAACATGGCCTTAAATAATCCCAATGTACTCAATGCACAGCGAGAGCAACAAACGCTTGTGATCAACCGCTAACAAAATGGAAAGTACAAAATCCACACTGTCCAAGATATTCTGAGGCAGACTTATAATTTATTAAGAAGTCAGGGTTGAAAGTTGTATTCTGGCCCACAGATGTCATCAGAAATAAAACATGGGAGGGTTCAACATACCTGAAGAGGGAGTATGGCTGAGTCTGGAAGACGATCACGTCTTTGCAGTGATTTTGCGATGGCGACCTCAGAACAGCGATCTGAGGAAAGGATTGAAAATGATACATGGAAGACAGATGGCAATCTAGTATTATATTTCAGTTTTTAACATTGTAATCATCTTATTTATTGTCAAATATTACTTTGCATCCGAAAACAGCTACAAAAAATTGATTTTCACGCAAGTTAGCTAAATTTGCTGCATGGATGGAAATATCTTCTGATCAATTATTTTGGTACAGAAATCAATGCACATGTGCAGCAGTGTGTCACCACAGCTATTGTGAAGCCTTGAGTTTGCCATCTTCGTAATTTTTTTAATTGTAGTCAGAAAATACAGCATTTGCCGCAATAGTGGAGTGAAATCAAATTCAGTGACTAAATTAGCTAAGATATAGCACAAAGGAAAGTTAGCCACACCTGCCTCAAAACAACAAGGCCTCTAATAATACATCACCTTAACATCTTAATATATTTTTAAAGGGCTTAGTCATTACAAAAATAAAATAATAATCAACCCTTTTACAATCATCCTTCACTTTTTTTTGTACAGGGCTGGAAATGTGGAAATTTTAACATAGAGGTCTATGGGGACTGACTCACATTTGGAGCCAGCCTCAAGTGGCCATTTGTGGAACTGCAGTTTAAGGGACATTGAAAATATTTCTTGTAATTCTATATTAAAAGGCAGCACAATTTTGACACAAGTTCATGGTTCTGAGAGAATAATCAACTTTGGTTAACTCATGATTTTAACCATGTCAAGCCCCATGTGGATCCGTTTTTTCTTTACTTTTCTTTTTGGTCAATATTTGCAAACATTCCCATCATCCCCAGCTGTACTACGTGTTTCACGCTTTGACTGATTAAGCACGCAACCAGGCTAACAATAAATTGTGAACAAAGTAAACACCATAGCTGCTAAACATCAGCAGGTTCGGATTTCCTGCTCGCATGAACATGAACACATTTTGTATACATGTGCTATATTTGTTGGCTTCAAATGTTGATTCATTGCCACACACTGCATGAGCACTTTATACTCAGAGTCCTTAAACCACTTAAGCTTTCTTTATGTAAGACTTAACGCAACTGCTTAGGTATAATTAGTTCACTGGACAAATGTCATAGGTTAAAACAGTAACAGAATGAAGGAGGGATTTAAAGGCATTATGCTGCAATGTTTTGCCGACGGCTGCACAATCCAAAGGAAAAGATTAGGCTACACAACATTTAACTCACTAACACTTTGTTGTGGATCTTAAAATAAAGCTTTCAACAAACACTAACTGTTAAAGAGTACAGTTTGGAAAAAATAACGGGAAAATATAGAAGTTTTCCATCACATACCGAGTCTACAAGGATGCACATGTTGCTGCTTCCCCCGAACAAAACCACATCATTGTCCCTCCCCAGGCACGCTGTGTGACAAACCCTGAGGGAGACAGATATTTGAGAGAGCAGCGAAGATATTACAAACTGATTATATTCAGATTTTTAAAGCTGAAATTGTGGCTTAAATTCATGTTTATGTGATGCAAACAAGTAAAGAAAGGAGGACTAATTTAATCATGTTGATTAAAATTTCTCTTATTTAAAATAAGCAAATAAAAGTAATTGAAATATTCTACCTGGGCTTGTCCTTGTGTTGGTGTAACAACTTGGTCCACTCTCTCTTCTGCGTGTTAAACTGCCAAGCGTCATCTAGCAGAAAAAGTTAAAACATTAAAATGTAAAATAAAGCAAAAGGTCAGTCTGTTGCTTTTCTGATGGGACAACCAACAACCTTAATGTGATTGTTTGTTTTTGCATAAAATAAAGCACCAATTTTCCCCTCAGAGTGCCTTATACAAGGAAAATCACTGAAGTATGCAACAATAATATAACACAGAATGAATGTCTTTCCTTAAAGTTGCAACTTTTAACATTTGCAAAAAGACAAAACAACCACAAGAAGCACAAATGACTCACACAGAGCCACCACCAAGAATCCAAAATTCTCTACACAGATGTAAAACCACCTTGAACAGTGATGCAATACGATCACAGACACAGAACTACAACAGTGAAACGTAAAATGAGCATAAAGACACGTCAACCAAGAAATGCAAAACAGACACCAGTCCAAAAAATAAAAGTAAAGCAACGTCAGTTTTTTCTCGCTTTTGTAGTATAATTTTACATTTTTGCAACCCGTGTAATACAACAGAAGACGACGACGTGCAGACAACTATAGGTCAACATTTTGTGGGCGGCACTTACTAAGAGTGTTTCCATCCGTGCCAAGACCTCCGTATACGAAGAGCGTGTGATCCGACACGGGCGTCATGGTGTGCATAAGGCGACCCATAGGTAAACAGGATGGTGGGAGGTCACTGGTGAAGGGTAACACAAACACAGAGCAGAATGCAACCTAAATCAGTGTGTATATATATATGCACTGGAAAACTGGAGGAAGCAGACACTACAGTACAGTACTTGAGAATATACGAGAGAATGAAGGAAGCTTTACAATTGAGTCCAGGTCCAGGTCTCCAGGTCCAAGCTGAACATGTCCAACTCCAACTTCTCCTGCAAAAACAAGTCTGTGTGATTTATTCGTTTAATATTTATCTGCATAAGGAGAAGTCTGAAGGACAACATCATGATGTACACAAGAACAAAACAAACTCTACAATACCAACCATTAATGTAAATACCACATGTAAGCCCCATTTTTGCATTAATTATTATTGTTTGGATTATGATTTGCTAGAGCATAGCAGACGATATGTTTGTGTTTATCTTGGGAATATTTATTGAGATTATTCCTATTTTATTTTGAAGGTTTGTTGTGATTCTGTAAGACTTCCGTAGTCATGTGATCAGGAGACAGGAAGTAAAGTGTATTGTTATGTGTTACGCTGTCTAAGTAAAATAAACGAGTGACGGCGGAGCAACACGGTAGTTTTACCGTGGACACATGGGAACATGTGTGAAGCCAACTCAACGCGTAAAACAGTGTAATGTCCTCACTATAGAGTGGTTAAGAAAGAACTAAGTTTAAGAACATAAGATTTACTAAGAAGACAGAAGAAACCACTACACCACAAGTTAGCTCAACTTTTTACGTTATCAGACGCACTACATGGCCAACAGTATGCAGACGATCAAACATTTTACTCGTGTGAGTGCTAAATATCTCTTTATAAAACAATGGGCATTAATCTGCTGCTGCTTGTTTCAGGCTTTCCACCAGGTATTTGAAGCTGCAGTGGACTTTCTACCATTCAGCTTAAAGATGAATTTACAGTATTGGGTGGTGAAGTCGGGCCCAGTTCCTGTTCATCCCAAAGGCGTCGGTTTGGGGTCGAAATTTCTGGCACTGTTCAGGTCAATGGGTTTTCTTCCAAATAAAACTCAGTTGACACCTTATTGCTGTAGCGACCCGGCTTTGTGCATGGGGGCACTTTGACATCACAACAGGAAAGGGATGTTGAAACAGGAAAACCCTTCCCCAAACTGTTACCACCGAGTTAGAAACAAACTACAGTTTTACAAGATTTATCTTAATGGGAACTGAGAGGACGAAATGTGAAAGATAGCAAGAGGGGGGGAGAAGGGAGTGTGCATACATTTGAACAACTACAGCATATATAAGAGATCAAGACATCTCACCACACCGCCACAGATGTAACCCTTGTTCCCCACTAAGGCACTGGCATGGCAGCCTCTGGGGACAGGAACAGGACCCTGCACATCACAAATACAAACTCCAGTTTTGTTACCACGTTCTCTCCTTGTTAAGACGATAAAAAAAATACACGAGACTAAAGCACATAAAGAGTTAACATGAGCTTCAGACATTAAACCGGTTCTTCTTACCTTTGTCTCTGGTATGCTCCACGTTGCGGTGTGTGTGTCAAAAACGTTGACTTCATTGTTCCAGCCCCAACACCTGAACAACGTGTTTCCAATTGTTGTCTGGTCGATAACAATGGAGGAGTGGCATTAGTAAGAAACAAGCAGAATTTGACAAACAGACAACATAAATAAAAGTGTATAAACACGTCAGGATTTGATGATAATCAGGACATTTGTTTTTGTATTCATCAGGAAGGAATGTTAAAATCGGCCATATGCAGATGATGTTGTTATTTACCCAGGACATCTCCTCCACGATGAAGTTTGTCGATGGTGTGTTTTGTACCTCCCCTATAGTCTTACATCCATATCCTCCAAAGTAGATTAATCTGCAACACATTGCAGAAGTTGCAGGTTAATATGGTTTCTCCTTGCCGATCGTGCTTTTCTTTGATTGTTTGCCATCCTCTAAACATTGGATTTATTTTAAACATACTTTTTGATCTACTATGTGGATGATGTGAATTGTGTTATGTTGTTTTATGAACGCTATATCTCTTGTTTGAGGCTAACGCTTCATTTATGTGCTGCTTGGGTGGTCAAAGTTTCCGAGTTGGGAAGTCGTTCTTCCGACTTCAGTGTGTTTCTTCAGTTTGGAAAGTCGGAATGTTGTAACAGCAAAAAACAGTGTTGATGCTACTAAGAACATCTGTGGAATGTCACAGGTTATATTTGACCAAAAAGTTGATGTGCAATACATGAATTAATAAAAAATATGTTAACATTTACAAAACATGTTTTTAATGATTCTGACGTAAAGTTTTTGGTCCGACTTGAGCAGGTGTTCATGTGCAGCTAACAACTCAAAACCTTTTTTTCCCCGATGTGTCCGACACCATATGACCTGGAATAATCAATGTTGTGATGATTGGTCATGTGATCATATGTATTTAACACACCTGTGTATGCCCAGGTGATGATGCTGGGCGAACCTGAGGAAGCTACAGGCACTTAGCGTTTTTCAACTCACAATAAAAAGTGACAGTAAAGTCATTTTTTAACTGACCGGCACCTGAGAACATATAGTGTAGCTGTTCACGAGGTACCCTGTTGGTCATTGGATGTATTGCTTTTAGAGTGCCATTGTTCTAGTCTCTATAGATCTGATCTTTTCTTAGTTTGTTCAGTCTTAAGTAAGCGTATCTTCACAGTGCTAGTGGACACCCTAAAAAGCATCACAATGCTTCAGATTCCTCTAAAGCTGAGCGTGCACATTTAAAATGCTAAATCTTCAAAGTCACTGAGCTGCTCTGTGTTGTGATTCCACACCGGCAGGACTGACCTGTCTCTGTGGATCCAGCAGGAGTGTTTGTTCCTGGGCGAGGGCGTCGTTCCTAAGGTGTCGGTCAGTTTCCTCCACTTCAACTGCTGCTCTGCGAGGTTAAGGGTGTACATCTACAAAGCGGAGAGGTAAACTCATCAGACAAGTCAAGGAACAACTATCTTTATCATCCAGTGAGATTTTTTTTAAAAATCCTTCATTGTTTGGTTAGGATCTGAATAATTAGAGTGTGAAACATGCAGATAAGAAGCAGCACAGAAAGTCGTCATGTGTAATAACTTAAAGGATCACACTGACATTACAGAGCAGACTTGTACTGTATGTATTCTCAACTTTAAAGACATTACCTTCTGCCATATTTGAATGCTCCCCCCCATTTGAGAAAGCTATCACACTGATGATCAGCTTGATTATCCTGATTGTCAACAGAGTTGCAAAACCAAATTTTTGTGGCGCACAGCCAGTTTATGTACAAGAACAACTTCTGCCAACATGCTCAGTCAATTCAACAGGTCAAATATTTGCCGAGTTTTAGTACCTCAGCATGCATTTACATTTACAGTCTGCTGCACGATAACGGTCTAAACTAATTGTATACTCATTTCGCAAGACCAGGATTCTTCCTCAGGGACTGTGAGACTTTAAAAGGAACTCTGCAAGTTTCTAACAAATACCAAATGTCTAAAAATTAAGTTCCAGGGATATTATTTCAGCCCTGCTCTGTGAAAAGAATTGTCCAAAAGCACAGGAACTATGGGCGTCTTGCTGACAGCACTGGTATGGTTTTCCTGTGATGTGTTTGTTGTTATGGTTACGTTGCTGTACTGGTCTTGGTTGCACTGTGTGTACAGTTGTGTTGACATTATGAAAATCACGTTGACCCCAGGACGAAAATAGCTGCAGCTATGCAAAAGCTAAATCTAAATAAAAATAAACAGAATTATCGGAGTGGTTGAGTATTTGCTGCATTTTGTATTTTTTGGCCTTTTGCCTTGTTAAGATGGTGCAGCTGAAGAGAGGACGTCATGTGAGGAGGAGAGAGTGACGGCAGAAGAGGGATGACGTTAGGAGAAAAATCTGCAGCCGATGACTCGACCGACTGAGCCAAACCAACACACCAGTTTTCAGCTCAAATAACCCACATAAGAATCAGCTGAGAACCAGTTTGTTATTTGATCCATAGTTCACCAAAGAGCCAATGGAGAAAACAATGAGCGCCATTTAATTCCAGGAACTATTAAGCATTTTGAAAAAAAAGCCAGCTTACTGTTGCAGCATCACACAAATAATGATGCCAGTCTGTAGAACAATGATGACGTGAAACAAAGCGACAGTCAGCTGACAGGTTTTCACACGTCTCTGTAGTAATTTTCCAAATTTTTGCAGGTCTTTAAACTTCCAAACTTCAAGTGGATCAATGAGCCTTTTACTGCAGTTCCTGGTATTCAAAGTTCTGGGTACTTTGCTTTGATTGATTAGGAACTTGGGGTCTTGTTTGTATTTCAGATGACTGTATTTGCATATTTCTGAGTCTCTGAAGATTTTAAAAAAGTATAAAAAACAGAGTGTTGTGAAGTTTAACGTCCCTTTAAAGACTGCGTCGAGTTAATCTTCGAGACCCGGTCTCACCTGGTTTGTGTATCCGTTGGGGTCACATCCTCCGAAGATGTAGAGTATGCCGTTAAGATGAGAGCCGCAGAAGCCCGATAAGTTTGAAGGTTTGTCTCCGGTGATCTCCCTCCGCTCCCTGTCGCACAAAAAAAAAAAACACACAAAGAGGACGGGAGCCTGAAGACACAAGACGGCTGAGCACAGAGGTGTAAACACGCATGTGAATGTAAACTCAGCCAGAGTGAGAGTTTGGTTTCTCAAACAGATCCTGTTAGCATGTGACTGCTTGACCTACTTATTAAGAAAAATTCTCCCTTTAACTTGTTTTTCTTAAATCTTCATCGAGCCTGTTCAGTCGCTGCATCGTGTCTGCACCATTTCAAGATCAAACTTTGAAAAACAAAACTTTTTTTACACCATGATGTCAGGTTGACACTGTTCATATCTGCAGATAAAAAAAAAAATAAAAAAAAAACAGCCTTCATTCTTTCTCACCACGCGCCGCTGTTTAAATTACAGAGCCATATCTCATCGCTCGGCAGCATGACGTCCTCTCCTGCAATAACCTGTGAGGGAACACAATAAAAGAATTCATGTCAGGAAACTTTACTTATCTGCTGCAAAAGCTAAAAAAAAAAAAAAAAAAAAAGTGTGGAAACAGAGAAACAGAGAGTTGACATTCAAGACTACAAATCTTCTCACCACAAAACATTCAAATATGACTTGGACGCTTTCTTTCTTTATGTTGAAGTTGGGCATTGTTTTTGTATCTAGGACATTCTGTATCTGAATGTTTGGCAACACGACACAATCCGAGAAATGTTTTTCCTTGTTCAAGCATGCACATGTAGTGTCAGGTTCATATCAGGACCCCTCGCTCAGCTGACATGTTTTTGAAAACATCTCCTGAGTGTTTACCAAAGGCAGATACGCGCTTCGTTTTGTTATGTTAAACTAATTAAAAATAATGCAACTCTGCAATGAATCACTCGTTCATGGAGGTTCAGGTTTAGCTCGTTCTGTTTTGTAATGAGTGGGGAAAATCCAGCCTGCTTAAATTTTAAAGCAAGGTGGTTTTCTTTAACATGCCCTCTGGGTTTTTATTTTTTTATTTCCTTCATTCCACCTGTGTATACGTCAGTGCACGTTTCTTTCATGCATTTTTTTTTACCTAAACTTACAAAAGGGTAAAGAGATTCAACTGTCTCGTCATTTTAAAGTTTGGAGTCAGAGATGCTGCTTGTCAATTCTTCATTTCACTTAGCAGACGCTTTTATCCAAAGCGACGTACATCAGAGAGTAAGAACAACACAAGCAAGGATCTAGAAAAAAGGGAACAATGTCAGTAAGAGCAAACGATCAGCTTTGAGTCTGATTGGACACACAGGTGCTGACAGGAAGTGACCAGAGGCAAAGCACAACATTGAGGGCAGTTCTTGAGAGCTCTAATCAGTATAGAAACCATCTTATAAGTCGTCGTTGTCAACAGGCAAGACAGGGAACTGCTTTGGGCCCCCCCAAAGGATGACGAAGTATAAACCACAGATTGAGCTAAAATGTGCAATGACAGCAGGAAAACTCCCTGAGGCGGCCCCATCTGACAGCACTCACTCTCTTGTGCTGCTTAACATTCAAACTTCGGCATCATGACGTCTGTGCTTTGACCTTCAGCATGTTTATATTTTGAAATGACAAGGTTTTTACTGTCCTTCATTTTTATACACTATAATGCCAATTTTGTAATTTCCCTTTTTATGTTGTTGTCAAATTTTTTATAACATAATAGTGATGAACGCTGCGGTTAGAGGGGGCCCATGTGACATTTTGTCCAGGGCCCCCAACAGAATCTAGAATCGCCTCTGGTTGGAGTTGATACTGTGCTGCTTTGAGGTGTTTCTGCCCATCACAGTTTTATCAATCACGTTGGAGACAAATATTAAAAACACGTGCAAAACGATGATGAAACACAACAAAAACAGAATAAACACCCCCCAAAAGCAACATGTTTTCCATCATAATAGTACGGTTTAAAGAACACCTTTGAAACAGAGAACATGCCACACCTTAAAGAGCATCTTAATTAATTTGTTAATGTTCATTTTCTCGCGATATTTCACATTAAAATAAGATTAAATCGCTTTATGAGAGACTGCCAGACAAATGATGTTCCGGTTCCCTGAAGATGAACAAGCGATGCAGAATTGAAATAAACGCATTTACCTGAACAGGTATAAAGTAACGCACCTACATGTTTCTTACCTGGTATCCTCCCCACACGTACATCGTGTTGTCGTCTATGAACGCCGTGTGGCTGCTCCTCGCCAGCCGGCTCAGCGCCTCGCTTCTCTCGGTACTTTCAGCAGCATCCATCCCCGCTCACTCTTCTCCGCTCGGATAAAAAACAAACTATAAAAAGGTTCCCTGCTGACAGAAAGGTGATATGTGTGTGTGCGCGCGTGTGCGTGTGTGTGTGTGCGCGCGCGTCAGAGCTGCTCCAGGCTGCAGGAACAGACGCAGACTGGATTTGCTGGACGTGTTTTACAGGCTCTGTCCTCACTCAGACCTGCTCCTCCCCTCAGCCTGCTCAGCCTTCTGTTATGCAAGTTCACAAATACATCAGCTCATTTAACACCTTTACGTCTGCTGCACACGTCATCACAACAGGCCAACTAAAGAGACCACTTTTCTGTTTGTGTTTATTATTTTTCATCTTGAGAATCCAACTTTTTTTTTTTTAACATATTTTATTACAAATAAAATCTGAAAGCTACATGTTAAAAAAAATCACTTAATGTGAAGAGAAAGAAAAGTCTTTAAATCATCAAACACAGCTGAGGTTGGGAGGTTGATGTGAGCCACATCCGGGGTTTTTGTCTGGAGGAGGAAGCAATCATGATGTAATTAACTGCACCTGTGCTTCCCCCACCTGTTTCTTCTCTGCGGTGAAGAACTTGATTTGGGTTGTTGTCGATACATGACATTTCACCTTTCACCTAAAATAAACATGAATACAATAAGTTATTTTATAATTTATATTGCTGTATAAAACATTTTTTTAAGCCTACCTCTGCGCATGTTACTGTTAAAGGCTCCTAAAGTTTGTGTTTTTGCATGAACTCAGATTTTATTTCAACTTTTTTTGAGGTTATTTTGGCGTTTTTATTTGTTTTCATACAAATTATATGTGGAGTTTACTTAGAGAGATACCAAAGTTCAAGAGAGAAACGGACATTTTGAATCATAAAACTCAATAATGAGTGTGTAACATTTAGGTGAGCCACTCTTGGGTTTTTGTTTTGATGACGAGGGAGCAATCATGACGTCATTTGCTGCACCTGCGCACCCAGTGCTGTGCTCATGATGGATCAATCCGGGTGTTTGTAGATAATATAACAAAGAGTACGGTGTTTTACCTGCTGTTTGGTAAACTCTCTTAATAACATTAATTAGTTGGGTCGGCAGAAGCTCAGTCTGAAGGGAACTGGATGGTTGCTGGTTCGAGTCCCAGTGTGGATCAAATCTGGAAATTGGACTGGTAGCTGGAGGGTGGCAGTTCACTTTTCCTAAGCACTGCTGAGCTGCTCTTGAGCAAGGCAATAAATTCTACATAGAGGAAAAATGTAACTTCACAATTTGGAACTTCTTCTATGGTAGACAACTTTGCTCTGAGTATGAAAATTAAAAAATATATGTGAATTGGTTTCTAAGAAATTTATAAATACTGTGGTGAGTGTGACAGGAGGATTCTGAGATGTATTAAGTCAATTTGGTTTTGACAGTTTTCATTTTTCCAGACTTAATTGTGAAATATTATTTGTAAGGAAGCCCTAAGCGGACATAAATCTATACATTATATAAAGTGATTCCGTTGCTTGTGAAAACGAATAATTCGGGTTGTTTCCTCGAGATCTGGACTTATTTATGTCATAACTTCGGGATAACAACAACGCTGCGTTTTCCTGTGACGAGTTAATTTCTCAAGACATCAAGAAAATGACTGAAATCAACTCGATATAACGGAGACAAAAGAGTGAAATGAAATGTAAGCATGCATGTCCTCTTTCATGTTTACCCTGAGTGAACACATCATTATGTTATTGTGTCTGAAGAACAGATTATGGTGATTTATATCACCTGGGGCAGTGTAATGGTTTAGCTTGGCAGCCTACTTGTGTGAATATCTATCGTAAGGTGTGGTCACCTTTCAAAACTAAATATCCCTAACAAAATAAAAAGTCTTTGTGGCATGAAGTGTGTGTGTGATTTACCCTCCTTCAAATGTTTCTGACTTCTCTTTCAGCTGCATGGACCCAAACATTTCACACTAGGCAGGTTCTGCTCACACAAACAAGAGTTTATAAGAAGACAGTTCACTCTGCCTGTAGGAACCAAACAAACCACTAGAGGGCGCCAAGAGAAAACCAACTTGTGCACCTTTACCCCATCATCATGATTTAGTTCACATTTTTCAGAAGCTAAAATTTAATCCAACTTGAACATTTTTGATCACTTTCCTGATGATTTTATATCTTTATTGTTTTTTGTTTTTTTAAGTGATTTTAAATGTTTAAATGTGTACATCAGCTCTGTCAGTCATTTTAAAGAAAACTGATAAAAATACAGAAGTTTTTGAATTTTTTCATAATGTATTAAGTTAATAATGTTTTTTTTTCCTTTGAAGAAAACAGTAATCAGCATAATCAACTTTTTAATTATTTAATTTAATTTTTAAGACCACTCATTTAACAGCTTATAACAATTATCTATGACCAATTTCTCATGCTTTTAATAGAGCCACTTGTATGTGTGTGTTTCTGCTGTTGTTTTTGTGTCTAGCTGTATGTGCACTGACGCTCTGTTACACAAATGAAGTTCCTAACGGATAAATAAAGACATTTAAACATTTTTCAATGAAGGTTGTTTCACATTATTGTGATTAAATCTCCATCAGTAGCTTTGTATGTTAATAATGTTTCTATGATGTGTGTGTAATTTATCATCTGCAACAATTCTCTTAATGAAACAGGATTAAAAAAAAAACAACAAACACATTTTCAATTTGCTGTGTACGAAAAAATATTTTATTTTCATAAAAAACTCAACATTTTTATCAAAATACTCAAATGTGATAAATTCTCAAAAAAGACTTGACACACTTGAAGATAAATATGTCGATAAAAAGCTGAATAAATAAATAAATAGATAGGCTGCATGTAAAGTAATAAGTTAACACTTCATTTCAGAGGGTAGAGGAGTGATACTTCACAATATCATAAAACAATAAATACATGAGTATAAAACAGCCAAATACATAAATAGGTAATAAATAAATAGATGTATTAATGGGACAGATGAGATCATTTAGTTGGCGGTGAGCAGAGATGAAATCAGAAGGTCGACTCTCATCAGATGAGTTTTGATTTCCTTCCTGATCAGCTCCCAGGCTTCAGCACTGTCACCCTAAAACACAAGACCACCATCAATATACACCATCGATAGATAGATAGATAGATAGATAGATAGATAGATAGATAGATAGATAGATAGATAGATAGATAGATAGATAAATAGATTTACCATTTGCTCGAGGACATGTGACAGTCTCTTGAAACTCATGTGCAGCTTCTTGCTGTGCTTCTTGTGGCCGTGGCTCCGGATCTAAAGAAATAAAGGAATAAAATCTTGATCAGAGAGTGAACGTGGATCTGTTAACGTGACCTTTTTCATCAGAGAGATTCAGTGTCACAGAAATGTCTCAAAGTTCTTTTGTATATACTCACACAGGAGTGAAGGCCGTCAGCCTGCCGGCTCACAACGCCCAGAAAGTTGTCCACAGTTTTCTCCTCCCATGATGCAGAGCTGTGATTCTTATTGAGCAGGGTCTCCATCTCATTCAGAACCTGGACTGTGAAACTGAGTTTATCCTCCGCCTGCAACAAGAAGAAGAACCATCAGGAGATAAAGAGAGAAGAAGTATGGGTAACATTTGTGTCACTTTTTGACACAACATCAGAATAAAAATATGAGGAGAAAAAAACCAGTGTTCATCTTGATATATTTGAAATGTAAAGTTAACATTAGTATGTGACTTACAGCTGCTTTGGCCGCCTGGCTGTACAGCTCATGAGGGAAGCTCACAGTGTGCTTCACTTCAGCATCCTCAGTGCTGTTGGTGGAGTTATGAGCCTGAAACACACACACACATAAACACACACACATTACATAATGAATCAAACACTCAGTATAAAGTCATTCAGTGGAGATCTTTCTAAACAGCATCCTGTGAAGGTCACTCACCATGGTGTCCAGTAGATCCAAAGAGGTTTTACTGAACTGTCTGAATTTATGATCCATCCATTTGCAGCTCAGCGGGGAGCCTGCACTGAACACACCGAGGAACACACACACACACAAAATCCTGCCGAGCATTTTGAAAGAGTCTCAAAGTTTTCTTTTGTCTCTGTCTGAATCAGATTGGGAAGTCTCCTGTTGTTCTGTCAGAGCATACCTGCACAGCTTCATTTATAGTGGAGCAGGGCGCTGCATCGAAGCACAGCCTATTTCGTTTTCCACACACCTGTGGCTTTCACGCGCTCTTCTTCAACCTCAAAATTCAAGTGTAATGTCGCACATTTCGGATTTGTATCCGTGTCTTAATGGCACAATTTTCCCACAATAAAATAATAAACTAATAAAACACCCAGCCTCGTTATCAGGCTGCGTCTGGTAGGCTACGTAACTTAAAAATTTAATTTATTGTAATATTATAAATGCATGTTTTAAATGATTAATCAAAACAGGATAAATTAAAATAAACATAAAGACACAAACAGCTTAATATTCTTTATTTTTGAATAGTTTTGACTATTATATATCGGAGATAACACGGGCTATATTATCATGAATATAATCGTGTTTTTAAAGGATACATTGACAAAGAAACATGGGCTGAAAATGTAAATAATTATTTTTAAAACCTTAATTTTTAAAGGAACTTTCATACATCGGGATTAAATCAAGGTGCTCTACAATAAAGGGAATAAACACGACAATAAAACCAATTAGGCGAATTAAAAACAAGCATATAACACGACAAAACCAAGAAATTAAATTCATATTTTTAAAATATATATATATTTTAATTGGGCTAAAAAATATTAAAATATATATTTTTAATTAGGTTAAAATATTAAATATTTTTTAAATATTTTTTAGCCCAATTCAACGTTTATTAATCACATTTAGCTTCATGTGCAGATTTAAGTTTTTTTTTTTTATGTCGTCATCACCTCCCTGTCAGTCTGCACGCGCTCAAATAAGAGTGATTTAAAAACGAGCGTTATCAAAAAATAAGGAATGCATATTTGAATTTGTGTGCACATTCATAATAATGTATTGTAGATACAAGATGACGGACGGTGTCCAGCAGGGGCCATAAAGGAGAAGTTCCCGCAGAAAGAGAAAATGAAAGCGTGTCTGCGACTGCGGCCTGCAGCTCCTCTGACGCTCCTTTCATTCACAATAACTGCAGCTCTGTGACATTTCACGTTGTTTTAATGAGAACTCGGAGGGTTCAACGTGAGAACCAGGCGCCCTATGGTCAAAGGGGATTCTCCTTTAACATTTAATTCACAAAACAGAAAAGCACATTGTTTTTTTGTTTTTTTATCTCAGGCCTGAAGCCTACGAAGTGAGAATGAGTCTTATTGTTGAGATAAGATAAAGGCTTTATTGATCTCCACATGTGTGTTTCAGGAGTTGCATCAGCACGAGTACTGAAAAGGCACAGAGGGAAATACTTATTAGATAAATTAGACTAAATAAAATCACATATTTGGAAGTCTGATTACAGTTTTTCACAGAACAATTAAGTGAGTTTTGAGGTCAAGTTCAAGATGCTTCATTGTAACAACCGATAATGCCAAAGCAGAATTATCAGAACAATCAACAATAATTTGACATATAAAAGATTTAACAATTCTGTTATACCTTAATTTAAGTATATATACACATAGGCAAGGCCGCCCATAAAGGGGGGGAAAAGGGGGAAAGCTTTCTGGGGCCCCGGTGCATGGGGGGGCTGTTTCAGGTTATGTAAATCAGAATCAGAATCAGAATCGGGGTTTATTGCCAAGAACGTTTACACATACAAGGAATTTGACTTGGTGTATTTGTGCTAAACATTTAACAGGGAAATAAAGCAGAACTAGCAACAGCTTAAATAATACAGTTTTAAATAATACAACTTGGTCATCCTACATTTAGGCCATCCTGACAATTTTTTAAAACCTAAATACTGAGCGTCTCTTATCAACACACACAAAAAAGAAACACATTTTATTTATTGTTGCTTCTTTCAAAATGTGAATCTCCTCGTGTAAAAAAAAATGGAATGAATCTTTTTTGAGGGACATTAAAGTTTGTGGCGAGGTCACTGAACTTAGCTTTTAGGTCAGTAATGTCGGGCTGGGTGTAGCTCTACCAGGTCCTGCCATGGACTGTATAAAATAGTATTTACATGTCGATGGGACCTGCACAAAGTCAGGACGGTGACCTCAAAAGTAACTCGTAAGCAAACGCTTTTATAATAAGCTCCAAAAGCTGATCAGAGCCGGGCAGAGGAGAGGCTAAAGCGATAAAGCTACTGATCTAAAACGTGTGTGACGATATTATTTAATGATATCTGTGGAGGCACATTAGTTTGACATTTTAGGGTCTCAGCCATTTCTGTGGGCTGCCCTGCATAAAAGGTGAAAAGTATCCTATTAAAATAGTTTAACTTGAGTAAATGATATCAAACATTTTAGTTTTACATAGCCTTTTCTTTGTCAATTGTTATTGTGCTGTTTCAGGTTTGTTTTTTAATAAGCTAACCTTAAAAATGATCTATAATGCTTCAGTGAATAAAACAAAAGTACTCAGAGGATAACACACAGATATTTATTTTCATTTGTACAACTTACATTATGAACGAGATGACAATAAAAAATAAAGACACCATGATAACAGTACTGTGATATTCTCACTTGAAAGTGACTTTATCTGCATACATCAAGACGACCTTGATAAGTAAACCTTCGCTGTCTTTATTTCTCTTTAACTTCTGCACATTTTAAAAGTTGTATTTGTATCGTGATTGTGTGTTTGATGCTACAACAGAGAGGAGAATAGAGCACAAATGAATGTGGAAAATTTCAGCAAAGGAGGAGTCTTTTTTTTTTTTTTGAAGTTGAGGGGTTATTTCATGTGCTCGTGGTATTTCAACTGCATTAAACGTTGAAATATCCGTTTAACAGTCGGAGCTAAAAGTGCAAACATGCAAAATGTTTTTCAGGATCAATGTCACATCCAGTTAAATCCTCAGGAATCTAAATTTGGAAATGTGTCGGCCACATGTTTATGTTTAATCTTGTCAGTAAATAACACAGCTTTGTTTAAAACTTCATTCTGATTGGTTAACAGAATCATACGCTCAGTTATAATCGAATAACAACCTGTTGCTATCAACTCAGCTCTGTTACATTTTAAAGTAGAGGTGAAACAATTATTTTCAATTCATACGATATAATTTATTTCTTAATTAAGTAGCTGTGAGCAGATCATTAAAGTTAAATAACGGCCTGCTCACTGTACATCAGTGGTTCTCAACTCGTCTGACCCCAGGACCCGCCTCCAACTCCTCCAGAAACGACCCAAACTTCTGATATTTTCCGACCAATCAGATTTATTTCATGCAAATAAATCGGGCTCTCAGTGAAGCAAGAAACTGAACACAACAAACGTGCTTCACGTCACACATTTGCGACCCTCTGGAAATGCCTCCACGACCCACTTCTGGGTCCTGACCCACCAGTTGAGAAACCACTGCTGGACATAATCCTAGTCTTACAATCTAAAACATTCCTTAAGCACGCCTCAGAACCCTTTGGATAAAAAAGTTTTACTTTCAATCACACATCATTTAAAGCTCTTTTCTAAGCTTTTCAAATCTGAGTTGAAATACAAAGAATAAAACATCCCAAAAAAGTCTTCTAAGCAACTTCTGTTAACCCAAATATAAATCAGTATCTAATGCTATAGTGTAACTCCCTCTTATGGTTATGGCAAAGGTTATATGTATAAAAAAAAAACAGTCTATGTGACCCTGAATTAAAGACACACAAAGTGAAACATCGTGTAAAGCTTAAATTAAGTAGAAGGCACAATCAAAATGTGTTTATTAGAACATTCCCCGTGCTGCGTCCTCCCATGTTTTGCACTTCGTTTCCTGTGTTATGCTTCACTATTTGTGCATCTGAGACAAAATGCTGGAGTGTGCTGCCGAGCATTTCTGGTAAACATGATTCTTCTGACACCGACACAATCAGAAAATTAAAAAAGAAATAAAAAAAGATGTGAAAAACAAAAATGTGCCGGATAAGATTCTTGGCAAGGAACTGTTGCCGTTGTCCAGTCCTTTGTTTGATGTCGTGGCTGAGTGAGAAATCAGAGAGGTATTAAAGTCACTGTTCAGTAACAGCTGGCTGCGTTAAGTCAGCATCCCGAGGCTTAATGTGCCTCTGCATTAGTGCGCGAGACTCGAGCTACTGTAGCACTGTGGCTCCTACGTTTTCCTCTCCGGTTAGCAGGCTGATCACTCATAATTGCACTTGAGGTAAAAGCTAGTTTTTTGTTTTAATTTCCAGTCACTCCGCTCTCAGCAGTGTTCTGTCGTGCTGAAAAAGAGGGGGGGGGCAGGGAGTCAGTAAGCTCCTCCGCTGGCTGCGCTCAGTCCTGAAGATCTCTCTCCAGGTATTTCTTCATCCGCTGACAGCGAGGACACGGGTCGTCGGGAGCCTTGCAGGCCAGGTGAAACACGGCCTTACAGTCCTTACACCTGGGTCGCAAACAAGAGGAAGGTATTTAAAAAACAATGCAATTCTCCTCGATATTTCATTTCATATTTGATTTATTTGCTCATTTCAGTGTTTGGTTTCAACACCATAAGACACAACAAAAAATATTTTCTCATAATACTGAAACACTGTTCATGAGCAAACAGGAGCAGGAAGAAGAAAACTTATAATACCTGCCACAATTTAGCTTTCATATAAAGTGAAAAGCTAAATTGTTCAGCTTTTCTTTGACTTATTAATGACTGATTATACATCACACAATAAAACGAATGTAAGATCAAAATATGAATGACAGTCCTTAGGCAAATATTTTTCATGAAGACTGTCTGAAATCAGAGGATTTAGTCTCCGGCTTTGAAAAGTGAGGTCAACATTGAAGTGCATTAAACATGTATTCCTCCTGTTGGGGGCTAGGGGGCCACTCCTCTGATCTGAAGAAACCTAAGGGAGATTTATCCTACTTTTACCTACTTAGTTTATAGACTTTTGAGTTTCCATTAACACAGCATTTTGATATTTAAGATCTAATTCTTTTTTTTTTTCTCGTTCACAGGAAACACTTTTATTTTCTTCATTTGTTTTTATCTTGTTTACATTAATTTATTAGTTTCATCTGAAGAGTTCACGGCTTGACTCTGACCTGTGCGCGTGCGTGAGTTTTTTTTTTTTTTTTTTTACTGTGATAAGGTGAACAAGTACAAAACAAAGATGTGCACATAGACATGACAATTAAAGCAACGGCAAATAAAAAAAAAACAGGCAAAACAGAAATAAACAAAACAAAGAAACAAAGAAAAGAAAAAAAAGATATGTGTCAACATTAATGGAAAGAAGAAAATTGTACATATATTTATATATATAAAAATAATAAAATAAAATGTTTGGTGTTAATGTGGCCATCATAAAAATTTAAGATCTAATTCCAAGAAGAAGAGACGAATCAGGTTATGTTTTTTACACAGTGACAGTCAACAGGATAGAGTCAAATTTGGTGACTTTAAAGTCCCAAATAACTTAAGATAAAAACTGTCAAAACGCCAAACGAGACCCTTCAAACCAGTCGTACACAAAGCAAAGGAAAGGTCGAAATCTAAATGTGTATAGCTTTTTTGTTTTAGAAATAAAGACAATTGTGTATTATAACAAATAAACTTTAAACTTGTGAGCTGAACAAACCCTTTAAAAAGCAAAGAAAGAAGCCGTGTGGTATAAAGTCAAACCGTTTCTTTGCCTCAGTATACTGGAAACAACGTCGAGCCTTCCTAATAGAGCAGCAGAACTGAAATATATTCCACACACACGTTAGCTTGTAGTCTCTGGGGGATTATTTTTGTCATGACTATAAAATTAGCCGAGAGAATCAGGAAACAGTGTGACCAAAAGGCATGATGGAAAAATATGACAAAGAAGTGGAAGAAGGAAGCAGCTTTTCCACAAGTCAACAGAATAAAGACATATAATAAAAATCAATGAATGGAGACAGGTGTGATTAACGCCCTTTGTTTCCTGCAAAATCTAACCTTTTCCAAAAACTGTCGGCTTTCTGGTGGATTCGTTACTTGAAAGAATTAAGACTTGGGGGATGACGTAATGACGTGAGGCGAGGGGGGGGGCGGGGAAATGAACAGCATAACATACCTGGTGGTGATTTCAAACTGGAAGGGGAAGATGATGTCATCGGCGTGGCATGTCTGACAGATGAAGCCTCGCTGCGTGCACAGGTCGCAGTGGAACACGTGGTTGGAGGCGTGCTGCAGCAGTGTGAGCAGGTAGTTTTCATATTGGTCCTCAGCTATCTGCCGTAAGTCCATGACGCTGTACAGGTGGCTCGACTCCAACATGTACGACCGCTGTTCCATTCTGCAAGAGAACAAATAAATAACAGATGTATTCATGTTGGAGAAGAATGTCAGAAAATATCAAATGCACACGCACACGCACCTGGCTTGGAGTTTCTTGCAGGCTCCGCTGCGGCAGGTGAACAGGTAGTCTCCGAGCAGACGCAGCCTCTGTCGCAGGTTGTGAGCCTGAGCCATGGGTTCGGCGTGAAGCATCAGATCGGGGTTCAGCTGCTCCACGTTCAGCAGAGGCTCGTGCTCCACCTGAGCCAGCAGCCGCAGCGCCTTCTTAGACACCTGGACAGACGCACAGGGATCACACTCATGGGGGTTCAGAGTATACTGAAGGTGGGGACGATGAGCCAATCTTAAACTCATAAGACTATGAACAGGCCTTAAGATTGTCAGCCTGGCAATGGGACAGCAAGCTTCTCTTCACAAGAATATTTTATTTTTTTTATTAACATCTAGAGCCTACATTACCCACAATGCACCACAACACCTCACCGTTTGTTCAGAGAATTTGGAGTGTTATGCTAGTAACACTCAGCCTTCAGCAGAGATGAAGAGGCTAATGAGGTCTGGTCCCAACTAATTGACACAGACTCAAATGACATCACTTGAGTCCCCGCCCCCCCCCTTCAGACATGCAACACAAGCACTGATACAACATCTGATAACCACGGTTTAAGTCAGTTCCTATCAACCTGTCAGTTTTGTGCCACACCTACCTCTCGCTGTGTGAGGTCCCAGTTGTGCACCATGCGCGAAGGGATGATGGTGGTGTCTCCATGGTGACAGGAGTCACAGTAGTACTGGCCTGAGAACTCGCATAGCCTCGCTCTGCTTCGGCTCGGGCCAATCTGCCTGGGACACCCTGTGCAGGACACGCAGTAGATAAACCTCTGAGACCTCAAATAAACAAGCTCATATGAAGAGCTCACACACTCACGATCAGACCTGAAGATCATTTAAAGATTAAAAATGGTGTGATCTGTTTCCACCAGCTGGACGGATATTATCTTCACAGTGAGGAAAGGAGTGTATTTTGAGGAAATAGGAAATAGGTGGATGGGTTTAAATAAACATCTGGTGTGCTTTCATGCCATTAACTGATTGAAAACAGACAAGTTTGACAGCTCACCTGCACACCTGAAGCCCTGAGCATCCAGACCCTTCTCTGACGGCACGGCGCACAGATGAACCAGAAACGCTCCGTCTTCTTTCAGTCTGTGCTGCACCAGTCTGTGCAGGTTTCCGTTCACCTCCGGTTGCCCTACGGCTGGTACCCCGGAGACCCCGTCCTCCCCGCACTCTAGGTACGCGTCCAGAGCTCCACGGATCAAAACTCTCCAGGAGCGAGCCTCCTCCGGGCTTTCCGCCCTGAGTTTGAGCGTCTCCTTGACGGTCAGGAGTTTGAAGAAGGCCGGTCCTCCCATGGAGACGTCTGGCACCACGTCCCGGATTTCCTCGATCGAGTTGTTTAGCCGCAGGAGCTTCCTCCCCTCCCGTACCTGAAAGCCTTTCAGAGCCTCCAAGGAGAGGGAGAAGACCAGAGGTGCCCACGTTCGAGCCTCGGGATCTGTGGAGAAGTACAAAACGGCTTCTTTGATGGCATCTGTTTCCAAATCAGCAGTCCGAGTCCAGTCGAAGTCCTGCCGAGGAGGAGGAGCCTCCTGCACACCGTTTGACCTCACGTCAGAGGACGATAAACCTCGCTCAGGGCTGGAGAGGGCGGAGGACGGGGATGACACATCCACACCGTTCTCCGGCTGCAGCACCTCCCACGTCTCGTCAACACGAGACGCGGGCCGACATTTGTTGACAGCCTCCACTATCCGCTCCACCCAGTCCTCTGCCCCATCTCGGTTTGCGGCCCGGAGGTACAGGTGCTTCCCTGGAAAGACCAGCTCGAAGCGGCCCTCGGGCGAGGTGATGCGGGCGTCCTCGCACCTGAGCAGGGAGCAGTTGTCGTAGCACGCCCGCTCCTCTGCGTTGAGGTACATGCGGAACTCAAACGGCGACAGCTCGCAGTAGTAGTCTCGCCAAATCCCCACAGCGCCTCGACGCTCCAGATGACCGAGCTTCAGCAAGCCTCGAAACGGGTTGGGGATCCCTGACAGACGCAGACAGAGAAATGTGTTACTGCAAGTTACAATTTCTGGTTTGTCTTCTAATGTGGGAACTGGATTACTCATAACTGCTTTAACAACAACAACAATAAACAAATCAAACAGGATTTTTTTTTGTTTTTTTTTAAAGGATAATAGCATAATGGATTGCTCCCTCCTTCCCTCTCCCCCACTGGACTGTGTTCACATTAGTAACATCGCTCCAACATCGAGTACACTTCTAAGTACACAGTCTGATACAGCGGGGTGCATCCTGCTAAGTGTGGAAGTTTTTGTTATTTCTGAGACAACAACTATGACCATCTTCCTACTTCCACATCTACCGTGCAGCCCAGAGAACAAAATGTGCCCGCGTCATTTGTCCACTTCCTTGTTTGAGCACGGTTGCATTCACATCTCCCGCGGACCAAACTCGTATATTACACATGAATCATGCCCCGATTCCACATCGTCAAGCGGACTAGGGAACGGTATCAGAGTACGGTAGACTTGTTCAAACCGGACTTAAGGGTCAAGTGTACTCGGATCCCTAATGTGAAACCACCCCAAGGGACCACAAACATTTACCCCCCTGTGTAATCCGTCTTTCTTTTCTTTTGTCATTCTCCTTTACAGTAAATGTATTTAATGTCATATGAATTCAAGCATCTAACCTTCCTTATGATCATTCTGTCGGGTTTTTATTTGTTGTGTATGTTTGTCATAAAACAATAAAAGTGAAGTATGTACAGTGTAAAAATAATCTTATTGCAAATTTTCAAAATGTAAACCTTCCTCCACATGTTTAGCCCTTACTTGACATCAGAGCATTAACAGCTCCTGTACATGTTCATTATACAAATCATGTTTGGAAAATCAAACGGTTTAAGATTACATCACTCTCTGACTATCTTTTATCTGTTGTGATGCAATGCTTTATATTTCAGAGACAATCATTCTGCCTAATGAGGAATAACCTGTTAGCGTAATGAATTCCCCTTCAGGTAGTTTTCAGTCAGGTATCTGTTGACCTCATGGACCGAGATAATTCTGGAGTTGTCCTTGGCACACTGGCCCTGTCCGACAGTTTGACAACAAATGCTTCACATTTCAGGCATTTCCCTGTTATGATGCAGCGTCACTGAACTTTCTAATTACTCCTGCTCAACTCTCCCTGGAGGTGACGTCTTGTAAGACAGAGTAATCTTTATGACATGTCAATAAAGATGATGTAACAACAGCTGGGTGTTTCCTATCGGAAAGCTGGAAATCACTTGCTGTAATGTCACGGTCTGGGCGTGGTTAAAGCTGAGAGATTTCAATTCCAAAATTTCCAGTCCTGCAGGAAATTTCAGTCCTATATGAACAGCAGCTAATTAACCAGTCAATCAGAAATATGTGGATTTGATTGGAAACATTACACATTTCCTGTTTTGTTTGTTTGTCCAAAAGGCAAAAACGCAAAGATATTCAGTTCATGATAATATACTGTATGATAAATATATATGATATGATAAATATATATGATTTGCAATAGGGCTGCATGATTAATAACATCTCAGAACAAGCTGCACTAACGTCAGTGTGTCCCAAACATAGACGAGGTGTAGCTTAAAATTTTCCGAGGGAGACCCCAAGATGCAGTTTTTACTTAAAAGTTGAAAAATAAGAATCTTGTGAGAGAATCGTGATCTCACTTCTCAGGGGAGAAAAGTCGTGATTCACATTTTAGCAGGAATCGTGCAGCCCTAATATGCAAGACTTTTCATTCCACTCGGGGAGAGAGAATACCTATCTGTCTGCGATGGACGACACTGGGAGCCGACTGAGAGACCTTCGGCTCAGCGGGAGGAGGCACCTCCTCGTCCTCCGACTCCTCCTCCAGATGGGGCTTGTAGATGTCGTCCTCGGAGATCCAGCAGCGGGAATGCTGCAAAGTAAAGTGGAGGTTTTTTTATTTTATTTTTATTTTTTAACTCTTTGCCACCTAAAAAGTGAGAAAAAAATCTTGGCTGATTCAATGAGAAGAACAGTCTCTCTTTTAAAGCTCTTTAACTTTTTTTGTGTTCATTAGAGATAAATCACCGGTAGTGACATGAAAATATATATGGTCATACTAATAACTGATTAATTAATTACTTATTACAGATACAAATGTGCACTTTTACAGTGTAAAAAACACTGAAAATGTGTGCTCAAACAGGCCGTTTGGAGATTTTCCCTTCATGACATCACAAAGGGCAGTAGCCCCTCCCCCAGGTGGGTGACACTCCCACAGCTAGGTGTTTGTTCTGCCCTGAGTCTGCCTTCTCACCGTAAACAACAGGGCATGGATCAAGTCACCCAAACCCTTCCAGAGAGGGGGGCGTGGTCAGACACAGCTCATTTACATATTTAAAGGTACAGACACAGAAACAGCCTGTTCTGAGCAGGGCTGAAATAGAGGGGTTTATAGACATGATCAAATACAGGATCAGAGTGGATTTAGAACAAGAAACTTCACAGACATGTTTTGAGGAGCTCTGAGACTTATTTAAAATTTTTGGACAGGAGAGAATATGATCTTTAAGTCAATCAACATCTGTCTAACATCCAGCATGTAGTGAAGTGAACACCACGGTGCTGCTGAGTGTTAGTAATGTCAAAGTTGAAGTCTGCTTCTCATGTGACTTTTGGGTTAGTAATGTGAGCACTGTGACAAACAACAATGTCTGATCTCTCTCTGTTAAGGGGTCAGGCTGGCCAAAAGTTCTAATATGTCACTATATTGACGCTCATGTGGCAACAACAGAACAAACAGTTTATATCCTGAATTTGTCCTGGATGTTTAAGGGTTCATGAAACTCACTTTCTGTCATTAATTCAATTATTTCCAAACGTTCCTGTCTTTCATTTTTCAATCTACAGACACAAGAACATCTTGTACACACAACACAAAACCCGTAGTTTTTCAGTACATACTTAAAAAAAATTATTTATGGCGCACACAGTTCTACTGTTTACTTTGCTTTCAATTTAAATCTGTTGCTGTTGCTCTTTGTTGTTCAATAAGCAAAAAAATAATTGTGCATTTGATTTGATTTTGGAAGTTGGAAATTCTGAGTTGCCATTCGGATATTTCATCAGGAACGCCACCTAAAGTCAGAACTCCAACATGGAAACTTAGAGAACCTTTTAGTAGCCCAAGCTTACATCCAACATGGCTGCTACGTGTAGCAACAGTAAAGTATAAGCTGTACATTAAAGTGTTTATCAGCAACCTAGTCTTGTTTTTGCGTAATTAAATCGTTTACACGGATGGTATCGTCCAAGTTCTATCTGAGGACATGTTGTCATGTGACCTTCACGTGCAAACTACAACGTAGTGTGTTGTTATCGGCTCAACACAGCTATTTAGCTAACAAACCAAAGCTTCTCCTGGAGGGGTTCATGTTGCTTGTCTGACTTGTTTGTTTATACTTGAACGCGGTCAACTCAGATGTGACGTCAGTCCCAGCTCCGACTTCCGATGTAAACAGAAAACAGCATAAATCAAATTTGTTCACGCCTACTAGGAAATAAAACCCTGGTTTGATTCCAGGGTTTTATTTCCTAGTAAAAATGATCTGCTTTAGTGGGAAAGAATGAGGCAATAGCCCACAATTTTCCATACGTTACTGTACTAAATACCCCGTGTTAATTTTACAGTGTCCCAGTTTTAGAAGTCAGATTGACAATTTGTCATTTTTCTTGGTGGAAAAAGTCAAATAATGAATCAGGACAAGGGTTATTCCTTACTTCCCAAATCTGTAAAACCTCAAACGCAATAAAAAAGCCTTTTTTTTTTACGACAGACCAGAGAGTGTTTGAGGGACAGACTTAAATTATACACTATGATGAAATTTCAAACATTCAACATTAAATGAGGCCGGGTGTAGGAGCCATAATGTGTCTTTTTTTTACCTCTGTTGATTATTTGTGATTATTAAAGAGGGTGAGTGGGTTTGAATATTTTCTGTTGACCCTCATCGTCATCATCATCTTTTAGACTTTTGTTTAGAATTTTATTTTTCACTCCTTTGTTTAACAAATCAACAAACTTATCTGGACTTTAAATTTTATTTTGATATGAGCGAGTCACAGGTACACGCCCACTTAGTCTCTGTGCAGCATTCTCCAATTTTAAGCCGCCACAATACCGGGTAATGCCGTACACTTTCTGATCTTTTTGACGTTTTATAAAAAACTGCTGGTTTTGCATGTGTTTGAATGGTCTAAAATATGACTACTATAACTTTGAAAAGGTGTGCTACTTGGCCAGATATCTGTCTAAAAAGATGTTTTAATCTCAAGGGGCTTCCAAGTAAAAAAGTATAAAAATATGTGATAGTCATTCTTAACTAAAGTATGGTGGTCATGAAGGTCAAAACAAACATTACATATCACACATTGGCATTAACCTTTGCTTTTTGTGTGAAATGTCATGCCATGTGAAAAGAATACCAAAGCGAGTGGCTGTGGTAGAAACCAAATCTTGTCAGGTTCCAGTTCCTGAAATGCTGCGTTTTCTTTATTATTGTTGTTGGGTTTTGACCTTCCCAGCTACCGTATAAGTGCTGTTTGTCTGTAGATGTACTTACTGATAAAGAGTCCGAGGATAACTTCCTGCTCAGGATGCTGGTAGATCGACGTGCGCCTTGATTAACTGAAGACTCAGAGGTCTTCTTCTCTGACGTCGCTGCTTCTTTCCCTTCCTGCTCAGGACTCGCCTCGGCTCTGGTCGCGTTAACTTCCTCTGCCGGCTCGCTGACTGTCGAGAGCACGTCTGTGTCCGAGTTGATCTCAGAAGATGTACAAATGCACGCTTCAAAAGAAGAGTTGCCATCGTTCTCATCAGACGATGGCAGTTCGGGGGATGTTTGTGGCTGCTCTGAATCAGACAGAGCAGAGTTTTGGCTTTGGTCTCCGGGTGGTGTAGTAGGAGCGGGGGCCTCGCTGTCAGAGCCGCTGAAAATGGCCGTCTCAGAGAAGTGATCTGGACCCGTGCTGGAGACAAACGAGTCTTCACGCATGGAGTCCTGACTGCACTGGCCACTCTCCCTGAACTCAGTCAGAGAACTGCAGAGAGAAGGATTTATTTTAAAGTTATTTCCTGAGCCATTCTTTTGCCTTTATTGAACAGGACAGCTGAAGAGAGACAGGAAATGTTGGGAGGAGAGAGTGGTGGATGACATGCAGCAAAGGGCATATATCAGATCCAAAACTAAAAGCCGATGCAACAAGGACTATCGTCTCTGTATGTTGGGCATGTGACATAACCTCTACGCTATCTGATGCCGACTTGCTATTGACAAGAAGTACCTCATACAACCCCAATTCAAAAATACTGAACAATCCCTTCAACCTAATCAAAATGTACAGTTTTAACCACAAGTTAGACAGAAAACAAAACTGCCTTGTGTGTGTATGATGAGCAAAAGGGTCGTGATTACTTGACAAAGGATGAGAAATTTGTAAATATTGGATATCAGCAGCCATATCCTTTTAATGCTGTACTTCAACAAACCCAAAGACACCACATAAAACCGCCTTTTTACGTTATGCGGCCGAAACGCTCTAAGCTCCACAGTCGATATGAAAATTGTATTCATCCTGCTCTACTGTTCCACTTGCTTCTTTAACATGCTCACTGTCAAAAACCGGGTCAAACTCACACGTGTCACAAACATAGCTGCCAAATTAATTGGTCTCCCCACACCCACACTGTCAGAGCTCAATCTCAAGGCCATCTCACGCACCGCACTTACAATAGCACTGGACAACACACACCCACTCAACTGCCACTTCCCCATTATGCCCTCTGGACGCAGGTACAGGTCCCTGTTGTGCAGGAGGGCTCGATATGGCAAAAGCCTGGTGCCTGCAGCCATAGCAGCCCTCAACAAAAGGCCAAAATAAAAACACCCCAGTCCCACTCTGTCTATATATCTGTATGCATGTTATCTTGTTGTGTTTGTCTATCTGTGATTATCTGTCGGCGTGCTGTCCATAACTGTACTGTGAAGTGGAAAAGGATTTCCCCTTGGGGACAATAAAGTAAAGTCTAATATGCCATTAGACTGTACATCACAACAATGTTATAATGATGTTCAGTGTATTTTAGCACAGCATTACAACGTTTCCAGAAGGGAAACATTTTCACCTGTTACTGTTAATGCCAGTTCAGCAGTGGACTGACTCCGCCCCACCATTACACCTCTGTGTGTTTAATATTAAAAATGAGGCATCATAAAAGACATTATAAAAAGGGCTAAAGATTTACTACACTTACTCTTTCTGTGTCCTCTTGCTGCTGCTGTGGTTGACAGTAATTGGCATTTCCAGGTCAGATGATGAACACTGCTCTCCTGTGGGGCTGCGGGGGTCCTGCCCCTGCAGGAGGCTATCAGAGCTCAAACTGGAGGAGAGCTGAGAGGAGCCTGTGGTGTCCAGGCTTAAATTAGATGAGTTTAACGTAGTCCTTCCCCCTTGTGATCCATTCGACCCCCTGCTTACCAGCAGCCCCGGACCTCTCTGCAGATCCAGAGCATCTGAAGAGCCTGACGACTGAGACACAGTATCCCATGAGTCTTTATACACAGACTTAGAGGTGGGAAGGTCTCCGCCGTTAATGGGCAGGTCAAGAGAGTCCGCCTGGGACAAGGGGACGAGTCCAGCCAGACCCAGAGGCGTGTTGGTCCATTCGTTTAGCACGGCTGATTTGTAAGAAAGGCTGAATGTGAGCGAAGCTAGACCCTGGAGGTAGCTGAGGAGAACCTCCCGTTCCTCTGCGTTCAGGAGCAAGGCACTGGGCTGGTAGTGGGCCCGCAGCTTGGAGTCCTCCCGGAACAGAGAGGCGAGGTAACACTCCAGCAGGCCGTCGTTCAGGGCGAGTCGCAGCCACGCTCGACAGCGACCCACGTCCGTGCCCACGAAGCTGAGTTTCTCCAGCTCTGTGATCACATCACTGCGGATTAAAAAGAGAAAGTTAGGAGGACGTTTTACTTCATGCTTTAAGAGACAAATATTTTCATCATTGATTCACTAATTAATGAAATCAGTGTTTTTTTTTTTTTTTGCATCAATGAATAAATGAATGCTTAAGCGGCAATCAAAGTAGCTGCAAATTCATTTCTTTACCGGTGGGTAACTGTCTTGAGAAGGCTCCAGAAGAAAGGCTGAGGGAGGGGTCCTCTGTCTCCTTTCTTGCTCCGGCCCCCAGCCTCCAAGCGGATGTACTTGGTCTTGATACCGTGGATGAAGATGGCCTCAAGGGCACAGCAGAGGAGGTTAGCGTCAGCATCCTCACTGGTGACCACGGTGTCTGACGTCACGTATCGCTTCTGCAGGGCCTTTAGAGACTGTGCCAACTTCTCTTTGATCTACGTGACAGCGAGAAATAATAATGTAAACATCAGCTTCCTTGTTTTTTTAATTTCAGGTTCTATCTGTAAAGGTGTGGTTATCGAGCAGGTTGGCTACTTCATTAATTTTCTTAAAGAGACGCGTCAGTTTTATTTGCAGTAAAGCACATAGGGCGCACGTTTTCTGCATTCCAGTCTACAGCGAGAGGAGGACTAAAAGAGTAGAGCGAGGTCACGGCCATGGTGGTATGAAAACACAGTCTTTAGATTACCTACGGTCACATGAAACTGTCAGCTGACATCTAAAGACAGAGAACATAAACCTTTAACGAGCAAGCCTTCATTATGCAACAGGTTGCTTAACAGTTTGAGAGGCCGTCGTCGGTCTGCTGGTTCTCCACTCTGAGCACTCAAGCAATCTTCTCTTTGCGTGCTTGACTTGGCAGTGTTTGTACAGGACAGCTAAAAAAAAAAAAAAAAAAAGCAGGACCTGTTCCTTGCCTGACTCTGAGTCACACACACTACTTCAGCTAGCCAGTGTACACGTTCTGCAAAGCCATGTTGTTATATATACTGTATTAAATCAGCCATGGGTACAGAATAGAATAAAAACTCCGCAATCATTCTGGAATCTAATACCCTCACTTAGTATTGATAAAATGATCTGTGACTGAATGACATCAGGGGAAAAAAGGAGATCTTTATTGTATGTGTTTGATTCATTATGCATTAATCAGAACGTGGTCCTCTGTGATATCAGGAGATTAGGAGCAAAAAATGTCCTTGTGCATGGAGGACGACGGTCTGTTGATATGCTAGAAACTCAATCTGTGAACGTTCACTGCAGCATCATGATCATCACCTACTTCACTATCGAATGCAATCGGATACAGTTAACTACAGAGACTGGCAGATTTATAACCAATCCAGAGGAAAACAGAAATTTGTTGTGTGAGTTAGGGGCGGATTCAGAACAACGTTTATTGTTTCTATGCCAACATGAGGGCTGTTCTCTTTGGAAATATGACCTTTAATTATGCAGGTATATTTGTAAAAATGAGTTGTGCTTCAGCAAAGCAACTCTTTGATTTATTTGCAAAACTTGAGGAGAACGATAAAGGACACGTTTTAACATGCAATTTTGTAATTCAATAACATGTTTGACCAATGCATCTATACTTTTGATGTCTTGTAAATCTATTAGGATGTGGCACACAACACATATATAACAAAGAGTCGTTATCACAAAGCATAAAGTTGGTCACCACGTTCCTGCTGAAAGTGGTGTCATCTTGAACCCTGCTGAGTACAGTTACAACAGAACATTTACAACATATCCTACTTAAATGTCACAAGCTGACTATGTCAATGGAGCCAACAAGGTCAGTCAAAAACCTTAAGCAGAGGTATCACATAACAGCAACACAGAAAAGGAAGGCAGAGCTGAGGTCTATGAGGTAACGGTAAGATGATTGCTGCATGAAGAGAAAGGCTTGTAGTCCTACCTGTTTGACATCTTTAGCCTCAGGTGGCGTTTCTGGCATCTGTGTGGCTAGCATGGCACCTCCTGGGAAGGTTTACTCCCACATGGCATGCTAAATAAAAAAACAATACAATCTCTGAAATATCAAAATGTTAAAGCAACTCTCATAACCACATTTACTGTCCCTTGCTTCCCTGTTTCAATGACTTTTGACTGCAATTCGTGCAAGCCCTGTGAGCCCTGACAAACACACAAAACATGTGATAAAAAGGAAACAGTTTTTCCCCTTCCAGTCGCCTTGAAAGCAGCATATTTACTATTGAGCGATCATTACATTTTCCATCACAAGACAGGACTGTGTGACATATCTGCAATTTCATGGTTTCACTGAGTAACCACTTTGTAGCGGAGTCATGTGAGGAGCCGAATAAAGAGGCTGTCTGCAGGGAAGTAGCTTCAGCATTCAACTTCCCCAATCAGAAAAACACCATGAGAGCAAATCAGAACTCGGAGAGCATGCCATTCAAATTCCCTGACATGATTACACCAAGATAAGATAAATACTTCTAATGCCAAGCTTCTGATTAAAAAAAAAAAAAATAGGTTTACTTATCCACAGTAGGAATGCAAGTAGCTTGAACTATGTCCCTTGTTGTATGACCCTTGAGCCTTAATTATACTACTTTTGTTGCCAGATTTTCTCATTTGCCTTTGCACTTTTCTTGAGGTATTGATTAAAGATGTCAGCGCTGAAGACGCATCTCCCAAAACAGCGAACAAATGCAGCAAAAAAAGAGTAACCTGCAAACTGTGGAAACTCTCCTAAAACTTTTAATTCATGTGTCAATAGAAAGTTATTGTGACAGTAGATGAGCTGCTGTCAGCAAGATGACAATATCTTCTGACATGGTCTAAAACCAAGGTTCTGAAAATGCCAGGTATCCTGTGGGATGACAGTGAACTCGGGAAGTGTGCTTCTAATCTTTATCTTTATATACGTGTTTTTACTGAGATTAAATGCTGACTATAGCAGACTAACTTTCTGCTCTTGTGTGTTAAAGAAAGCCTTTTAGATGTGCAATTAAAGACCACTCTTTCACAGTTCACGTTGTAAAGGAAATAGCCAGTTAGATTAAATAAAATGAAAGCTCAGTTTGTGTATTGTGTTGTGAGTTTAGAAGCCTACATTAAAAAAAACAAGCTACTGAACACTGCACACACCTGAAACATCTGTTGCTCCTGTTTTTCGACCCAACCTGACAATAAGTCACTGCATGGTCTAGCCCCCCCCCCCCCCCCCCCCCCTATCTAAGAGAACTTGTAACCCCCTACACCCCATCACGCCCACTTAGGTCTTCTGAACAGGCGCTCCTTGTAGTCCCTCGAGCTCAACGAAAACTCAGAGGTGACCGTGCCTTCTCAGTGGCTGGCCCCCACGTCTGTGGAATCAACTGCCTCCCACCATCAATTCTACAATTCCACAATTCACTTAGCAGACTCTTTTCTCCAAAGCGACGTACATCAGAGAGTAAGAACAACACAAGCAAGGATCTAGAAAAAAGGGAACAATGTCAGTAAGAGCAAACGATCAGCTTTGAGTCTGATTGGACACACAGGTGCTGACAGGAAGTGACCAGAGGCAAAGCACAACATTGACAACCATCAGACAAATCAACTCCTTAAATTCATTCAAATCAAAACTCAAAACTCACCTGGCATTTAAAACAAGTTGAAACAGACCCCATATATTGAGCTTAGGTATGTATCTGTATGTATGCATGTGCATGTAGGTATGAGTGTATGTGTTTGTGATATGTATGTATACTACATGTATACTACATGTATATATGTAGGTGCATATATATATATATATTTGTGTGTGTGTATTATGTGTATGTATATGTGTTTATATATGTATGTATGTGCATATGTATATATCTGTGTTTTTATTTCTATTTCTTGCTTTTGCAGGTGAAGCTGTTTATAAATGTGCTATACAAATAAACTTGATTTGATTTGATAAATTAAATCCCTACCACTACTCCATATCAATGCAAATCAATTCCCTTTCTGCAGATGTTGACAATACAACGGAACAAACTGTTGAACATTATGGACAATAACATGCATCCCTTACACAATGTCGTGTGTGAACAAAAGAGTGTTCTTAGTGGGACAGATTTAAAAACACTTTTTTTACCTACTGCAATTGCACTTTATAACGACTCCCCTTTAAGTAAGGACAGAAGACATTTAAACTTTTAAACTTTAGCCTGAGCTGCATATATCAAACTGTATTTTACACACTTGACTGCTTTTTTATAATAATTCTTTATTTATCTATCATACTATGCACTGGCAGAGCTACTATTTTATACTGTTATCTATGAGTAACAGCTACTTATTCACATGGACCATCCATACCACTTTTTTATCCTGGCTATGTATTGTGGGCTCATGTTTTTTGTATGGGTGGGACATGTATGTATATATGTGTTGTGTGTTTGTATGTATATATGTGTTGTGTTGTGTGTTTGTATGTATATATGTGTTGTGTGTTTGTATGTATATATGTGTTGTGTGTTTGTATGTATATATGTGTTGTGTGTTTGTATGTATATATGTGTTGTGTGTTTGTATGTATATATGTGTTGTGTGTTTGTATATATGTGTTGTGTGTTTGTATGTATATATGTGTTGTGTGTTTGTATGTATATATGTGTTGTGTTGTGTGTTTGTATGTATATATGTGTTGTGTGTTTGTATGTATATATGTGTTGTGTGTTTGTATGTATATATGTGTTGTGTGTTTGTATGTATATATGTGTTGTGTGTTTGTATGTATATATGTGTTGTGTGTTTGTATATATGTGTTGTGTTGGGTGTTTGTATGTATATATGTGTTGTGTTGTGTGTTTGTATGTATATATGTGTTGTGTGTTTGTATATATGTGTTGTGTTGGGTGTTTGTATGTATATATGTGTTGTGTGTTTGTATGTATATATGTGTTGTGTGTTTGTATGTATATATGTGTTGTGTGTTTGTATATATGTGTTGTGTTGTGTGTTTGTATGTATATATGTGTTGTGTGTTTGTATATATGTGTTGTGTTGGGTGTTTGTATGTATATATGTGTTGTGTTGTGTGTTTGTATATATGTGTTGTGTTGTGTGTTTGTATGTATGTGTTGTGTTGTGTGTTTGTATGTATATATGTGTTGTGTGTTTGTATGTATATATGTGTTGTGTGTTTGTATGTATATATGTGTTGTGTGTTTGTATATATGTGTTGTGTGTTTGTATGTATATATGTGTTGTGTTGTGTGTTTGTATGTATATATGTGTTGTGTGTTTGTATATATGTGTTGTGTTGGGTGTTTGTATGTATATATGTGTTGTGTTGTGTGTTTGTATATATGTGTTGTGTTGTGTGTTTGTATGTATGTGTTGTGTTGTGTGTTTGTATGTATGCTGGCTGCTGGAACACCTAAATTTCCCTGCTGGGATGAATAAAGTATATCTTATCTTTATCTTTATTCTTAATGTGATGACCAGGAACGAACTCAATCATAAATTAAAAAGCCAAAATGTTTAGAAAAACAAAACAAAAACACACATTTTACAATCCAAAATGCATGCACAACAAATATTTGTCAAATTACAGACAATTGTGGTTAAAGATTATACTAAAAATCATGATATCTAAGACTGGGTAGTGATGTTTAAGATGATGTTTAAGATGATGCAGATTTCCATAAAGTGTGTTGACAAGTTGAGCCGAGACAAACTGTAACATTAGCCTCTTATTTGTGCATTCAAACTCGACTAAAAGAGCAAAACATCGCTATTTAACACGAAGTAGAGTAACACAAGCGATGTAAAGCGTTGTTAAAACATGACATTCACGCTAAAGTAGTGAAACATGATCTGCACAGGCTGTGAGGGTTAACTAGCTCTATTAGCTTCACCGCTAGCCACTTAGCTTCCTTACCGAAAGTGGAAGATCCCCCCCGCCTCAAAACACGGGCATTCTCCGTATATTACAGTAACCATGGTAACTGTACGTTTAGCGGAGGTGAACCCATACAGTCGCTCTCCATTTCTGCTCGCATATACATCCAAAAAAAACGTACAAAAAAATAAGCGTTTAGTACACAATGTATTCCTCGAGAGGTGAGACGCTCTCTCCTGTGTCACCAGTGCCCCAGCAGCTGAGAACAGATGCATCATGGGAAATTGACTGAGCGGTGTTGCTTTCAATGGATTTCAGAAAAACAGAACAACGGCGGTTACCATCAGAGAGACGTTAAAAACTGAAATAAATGGACTTGAAATATTTTCTACATGCTGTTTTTTTCCCCACATGTATACCTGCTTACATTGTGACTGCTTTGTTAATAAGGCAAAGTCCACATAAGCCTGTACCACTTCAAATTCAACAACGATCTTCCCCCAAAAAAAACGCAATTAATTTGTGTTTTTCTGTTTGATTTACTTAGGAAATACCCGGTGGCTTGAATCATGAAATTAATCAATTAACAGTAACAAACATTATGCTTTATACCGTGAGTGTCACACACACACACTGCCGGAATTAAAGCGAAATTGAAGCTGCAGTTAAGGTTGTCTCTGTAGTTTACGAGTAAAACTCAAACGTCACGCAGCTTTCAAGGCGTGCTGATGTTGATGTTCCCTTCGCTGCTGACACGTGAGAACTTCGTGTTCCCTGTCCCGTCTGACTGACAACACAGTTCAAATAACTTTGAATATCACACTGCACCTTTTGTTGACAGTGCACTAACTCCACCCCGTCAGTCGGACACTTTAATAGTTAAAATAACTCGTATCACTTGTGTTTGAAAAGCAATAAGCATAAAGATAGCCTATAAATTAATATTCCTACTCAAAAAGTGACATAAAGCTTTAATGCGATTAAAGTAATTGTGTGTTTTTTGGAATAGGAGATCAATCAATTAGGCTATTATCAAAGTGTAACCGGATTAAATATTGATATGGCTCATGAATAGTGCCTGAAGGATGAGGACTAAAAGAGGCATTACATCCTTTGTACCGCGCAGTATTCAGCTGCTTAATAAGAGCTGATTATACAGGACGAACTTGGCACTCTGCACTTTATTTAACTTGCTGAAATCCCTCATTGAATCATGTGATGCTTTAGTGTGTTCTTATGTGTTCTGTCCTGTAAATGTTTGTTTGTATTGTGTTTTTTATGCTCTCTGTGCAAGGCAAATTCCCCTAGGGGCAATAAAGGTTTCATTCATTCAATATGGCTAGCACTTAATAAACAAGGGGTGACTCTATCTTAAATGTTGAAGCCTTAATAATTATCCTAACTGTTAGCCGGCTATCATCATGCAAAAAATCATGCATTAAAATAGATTTTTAAAAAAGCCTCAATTTTCTCGTGACCTGATCCCTTCTTACATCTTGCCTCTTGTAGGAGCCTACTTTAAAACACACGAGATAACATCCAAGTGTTTAATGTATCTCTATTTCTTTCCTTACATTTCTCTCAAATATTCGTTTATAATTAATTGTTTATTTTCTACGTTATTAATGTAGGCATATCTGTTCTTGTGCCTTTGCCACAACGTGATTTCCTCCACTTGGGTTCTTAATAAAATCTTATCTAACGACCTATATTTCCAAATGATCAGAAATTCCTGGCAATGCCAATGATGTTTCAAATGATATTACTACAATAATAAAGTAAACAAATGTTTGAGGTCTTGTTGAAAGAAAAAAACGTTTGCTTCTATTTTATATTTTTATTACCATCCTGCAAATCATGAAAAATGGAAAATGAAATGTTATAATTCTATAATTTATTATGAATGTAATTATGACGGCACCGAGAGACTTTCCCCTCCAATCAAGCTTATCTTTCTTTCTCCTCTTTACAACCTGTCCTGTACGAAAGGTTACTGCAGTGGTTATTCCTCAGAAACGTCATGTCGTCACGATCTTCACAATGTGAAAACGTCACTGTCACGTAACGCAGGCCGCAATTTCTGTTTGGGGAAGCACATTCCTCGTTTAGTATGTTTGGTATGCGGACTCACGGCAGTTATTTCTGCAGTATTACATTATCAAATATGTAAAGGCTATGTCCAGTGGGTTATTAAACCAAATAATAAAAATGACAAACAAATAGAAAAATATATTTTTAAAATCATAATTTATAGTTTTTTTTCGCCTGCACACATATAATTTAAACAAAATGTAAAAAAAATAATAATAATATAAAAAACTGCAGAAATATGTAATAAACAAAAACACAATGAATATAGAAATAAACGGGGAAAATGACCTGCAGAGGCAGATTTGAGTTCTGAAATGTAAATTGTTTTTCTTTTAATTAAAAAAAAAAATCGTGAAAATGTTATATTAAAGTTGCCTGATTTGATTTTTTTGTGTGATAAAGAACAGTTATTTGGGTTTATCTCGATATCTTAGTTATTTTAATTATGTAAATGTTGTGCTATGGTATGATTTTTTTTGTGTACAACCTTAAACCTCGAAAAAGTCGGGCGCTTTTCGGATTGTGTATACAATATTAATAAAGGAATTAATTTATCATGAGGATATTAGTTGCATCATATTTTATTCGTAAGTTGGCCTGAAAAACATTGCAACATGTAGATGTAGAATACACATTCCTATTTTTTTCTTAACTACAGGAATCTGTTTCATGGAGAATGTATCGATCGTGTTTATGCTTTTATCGTGGGAAAAATATGTTTCGTCAGGAGACTATTTGAAATACGAAATGTGCGACAATACACCTGTGAAAAGCCGCAGTCCGCGTTTGCTTGCCACAGGTTAAGCGGAAAACGAAAATCTTCGCCCTGCTCCACTATAAATGAAGCTGTGCAGGTATGCTCTGACAGAACAACAGGAGACTTCCCAATCTGATTCAGACAGAGACAAAAGAAAACTTTGAGACTCTTTCAAAATGCTCGGCAGGATTTTGTGTGTGTGTGTGTTCCTCGGTGTGTTCAGTGCAGGCTCCCCGCTGAGCTGCAAATGGATGGATCATAAATTCAGACAGTTCAGTAAAACCTCTTTGGATCTACTGGACACCATGGTGAGTGACCTTCACAGGATGCTGTTTAGAAAGATCTCCACTGAATGACTTTATACTGAGTGTTTGATTCATTATGTAATGTGTGTGTGTTTATGTGTGTGTGTGTTTCAGGCTCATAACTCCACCAACAGCACTGAGGATGCTGAAGTGAAGCACACTGTGAGCTTCCCTCATGAGCTGTACAGCCAGGCGGCCAAAGCAGCTGTAAGTCACATACTAATGTTAACTTTACATTTCAAATATATCAAGATGAACACTGGTTTTTTTCTCCTCATATTTTTATTCTGATGTTGTGTCAAAAAGTGACACAAATGTTACCCATACTTCTTCTCTCTTTATCTCCTGATGGTTCTTCTTCTTGTTGCAGGCGGAGGATAAACTCAGTTTCACAGTCCAGGTTCTGAATGAGATGGAGACCCTGCTCAATAAGAATCACAGCTCTGCATCATGGGAGGAGAAAACTGTGGACAACTTTCTGGGCGTTGTGAGCCGGCAGGCTGACGGCCTTCACTCCTGTGTGAGTATATACAAAAGAACTTTGAGATATTTCTGTGACACTGAATCTCTCTGATGAAAAGGTCACGTTAACAGATCCACGTTCACTCTCTGATCAAGATTTTATTCCTTTATTTCTTTAGATCCGGAGCCACGGCCACAAGAAGCACAGCAAGAAGCTGCACATGAGTTTCAAGAGACTGTCACATGTCCTCGAGCAAATGGTAAATCTATCTATCTATCTATCTATCTATCTATCTATCTATCTATCTATCTATCTATCTATCTATCTATCGATGGTGTATATTGATGGTGGTCTTGTGTTTTAGGGTGACAGTGCTGAAGCCTGGGAGCTGATCAGGAAGGAAATCAAAAATCATCTGATGAGAGTCGACCTTCTGATTTCATCTCTGCTCACCGCCAACTAAATGATCTCATCTGTCCCATTAATACATCTATTTATTTATTTATTGCCTATTTATGTATTTGGCTGTTTTATACTCGTGTATTCATTGTTTTATGATATTGTGAAACAGTAAATATTTTTTTTATATTTTAAAAACCAACCTAAATGAAGGATTTACTCCTGTAGCTCTCCTACTCCAGCCTTTCAAATATATTTATTTATTTATTCTTATTTATTGCTCCTCTTGAATGCATGAATATGTTGTTCATCAACTTGTTTATTTATATTTATCTTGACCTGTATGACTGACTGCAAAACTCAATAAAAAAATATTTTCTTGAGAAAACAGATGTTTTCATTGTTTTTATTCGTTTTACATTACAAATGGCATTGAGCTCCAACTAAGGGTTATTTGCATTGTATATTAACCGCCAGTTATTTACAATACATACACAATTTTGGGGTTGTATATAATGTTTAAAAATCCATAAAAATGTTCCCAGAGCCAGAAGAGACTTCATCAAATTGCTTATTCATCTTTACAACAATCAAAAGTCCCACTCTCTTTACATGACAGATAAAACAGCAACAGATTTGTTGTTGTTTTGATATAAATATTTAAACCATTAATTGATGATCAAAATACTTGGGAATAATTGTTGTTTGATTGCTCAGTCTTCTAATCTTTGCAACTTTACAAGCGATTATCAAACAAGAGCAGACAGTATGGCTTTGTTCAGGCTATGATGCATACATATGAACAGTTTCCTTTAAAAAAAAAAAAAAAGTGTCAATTTCTTCAATCAGTGATTGAAAAGGAAGAAAGTGTCTTTTAGCACCAACACTACAGCTGTAAAGTCATCAGTTGCGTCTTATTGTGAAAGGGTTCGTTTACACTTCCTTGAACTTTAAATCAAATGTCAGAAAGTGAATCCAGAATAACACAAGCATTGCATAAAATCCTCATAACATGCTGTAAAGCAAGCATCAAACAAGCACGCTGTTGCACATTACCAAAAAAAGAAAAAAATACTTTCACAGGCAACAAATAAGAAATTTCCACACCTGACTCCAGCTGCTAAGGACTCGTGCTTTCATGTACCTATGACTTTTATAATCAAGAACCTGTAAAAAAAAAAGTAAGTTGTTGTGCGGTTGTAGAGGTTGGGAGGTGACGTGTAGTTTAGTCTCACTCCCACGGGGCCTCGGCTCCATCAACCTGCGCGTACACGGAGAGTTCCTCATACAGGCCCCCTCCACATGTCTCGATCGCCAAACCCTGAGACACAGCAAAGTCAGCTTAACTCAGAGACACAGAAGTTCAGTTTTAGTCAGTTCACATGTCCCATCTGTGCGAATTTACAGTCTGGTTTGCATGCCTCTATGTTTGGGTACCGTTCAGCTTCACTTTGCAAAGTCAATGAATCAGACAAGACTCAGAGATAAGGATGAGCAGCTGCTGGATGTCACACTAGAGTGATTGACGTTTAAATATATTTGTTATCTACTTATACACGTTTCTCCCCGTACTTAAAAAAAACATTAAAATAAGTTGAACATGAAATCAACCTTTTGGCTTCAACCTACACGTCCTTTTTAAAATGTCAAGTTTAACAGTATTTTGTTTTCAGGCATTTTCTCTCTCTAAAAAAGTTCATGTATTTCTTAAAAGAAGGGGAAACGTGTATTCATCAATTGCAAACATCAATTACAAATCTGCCAAATGGCTACAAGCTGAGCTCTGCTCCTGGGCAGATATAGGCCTGCTGGTGTGAACACTTTGGCAGGATGCTTAGGACCTATGAACTTAATTTCTATTCTTTGATCTTAATAAAGTTGTACGAAGCCAAATGAATCATATTTGATAAGGAAATATATGAGACCTCTGCATCCTCAGTTGGCTGATTTAAAAATAAATCTGATGAGTATACAAAGAGATTAGTACATGCAGTGCACAAATATTTAACCTGGGGAGAGAAAGCATGCCCCATAGGACTGTAGGCTACTTCCCCCACATCTTTTTCATACATGATTTAAATCTTCAGTGCTGCCTGACAGAAGATAAGGTTGTGGTTTTTGAGTCACTGGAGCTAGCTGACTGAGTTTGCGTGTATTTAATATAAACGTGTAATCAAGAAAGCTACCAGTAAATGGCCACCTATTACGCAAATAGGCTAAATGACACTTTGATAAACATTGCTGTGAAATAGAAAAATCACCACAAACCTCATAGATGTGATCTATTTCAGGCTCCTCGTATATGCTGTCCGTCTTTTCAAACTGAAAAAAAAAAAAAAAAAAAAGAAAGCAAAACTGAAATGTGATTTTTTTTTGTAGGCTTGACAATTTTTCCTCGCATTTTTGGAAATAAATAATTGAGTTCCGGTAGGGCTGTGAAATTAATCAATGTTTCAAATTACTATAACGATTGTTTTGCTAAAAATCACAGAAAAAAAAATATATATAATAATTATTAAAATTGTCTGAGGAGTTAAAGGACGGAAGTTGCCACTTTATCGTCTTGGCTGTCGGAACTGTTGCTAGGAAACCGCGCTAAAGGTAGCGCCATGGCGACCGGGACTTCTGGTGGCAACAACAGATTTTTAAGAACCCAAAACATCCTAAATGGGTAAGGTTTTACTTTCAGCTCGAGCTACATTTAATTAAATGAACGCCGAAACCACTTAAAACCCTTAACTCATAATAACCGGAATTACCTCCCACTACAGGTGATATGGCCAGGTGTAAGTCCTCCATTTGTTAGATACAAACCTTTGAAAATGAGGCACTAGTATCGGTTCAGCTTCTATTCTCTCTCAGGGTTTTATTTTAATAATGCAATCATTGATAAAAATCCTCTGCCTCTTAACACAATTACATTACGACTTTGTAATATATCTAGGCCTAGTACTACAGTACTACCTACCTACCTACATACCTACCTACCTACCTACCTACCTACCTACATACCTACCTACCTACCTACCTACCTACATACCTACCTACCTACCTACCTACATACCTACCTACCTACCTACCTACCTACCTACCTACCTACATACCTACCTACCTTCCTACCTTCCTACCTACCTTCCTACCTACCTACCTACATACCTACCTACCTACGTTCCTACCTACCTTCCTACATACCTACCTACCTACCTTCCTACCTACCTACCTACCTACCTACATACCTACCTACCTTCCTACCTACCTACATACCTACATACCTACCTACCTTCCTACCTACCTATCTACCTTCCTACATACCTACCTACCTACCTTCCTACCTACCTACCTACCTACCTACCTTCCTACCTTCCTACCTACCTTCCTACCTACATACCTACCTACCTACATACCTACCTACCTTCCTACCTACATACCTACCTACCTACCTTCCTACCTACCTTCCTACCTACCTACATACCTACATACCTACCTACCTACCTACCTACCTACCTACCTTCCTACCTACCTACCTACCTACCTACCTACATACCTACCTATCTACCTTCCTACCTTCCTACCTACCTACCTACATACCTACCTACCTACATACCTACCTACCTACCTACCTACCTACATACCTACATACCTACCTACATACCTACCTACCTACCTACCTACCTACATACCTACCTACCTACCTACCTACCTACATACCTACCTACCTTCCTACCTACCTACCTACATACCTACCTACCTACCTACCTACCTACCTACCTACCTACCTACCTACCTACATACCTACCTATCTACCTTCCTACCTACCTACCTACCTACCTACCTACCTACATACCTACCTACCTTCCTACCTACCTACCTACATACCTACCTACCTACCTACCTACCTACCTACCTACCTACCTACATACCTACCTACCTACATACCTACCTACCTTTTATCTTGACAATGAATATTATTATTGTGACCGGGTCCCCTAGTTTTATTTACATATTATTCTAAGCAATTGTTCTCCAACCAACCCAGAAAAGTTTGGTGTGGCCAAGAGTTTATTTTTTCTATTATTCTATTGTCTATTATTTTTTCATCTAGTCAATGAATTGTTTGGTCTATAACACATTCAAAGGCATGTTTAAAAAAAAGTAGCAATCTTTCCAAAGGTTTTTGTGACGGATAAACACACTGCAGAAGAAGAAATCACAGAATGTGAGTCACTTAAAAAAAAAAAAAAAAAAGAAGAAAATTACAATAAAAAAAGGATTGATTGATTAATTAACCAAATAAGTTGGTGATAAGGGTCCAGGTGATGTGCTCGTAAAGTAATTTACAAACTTGTTCAGCACTAATCTAGTCAACTTTCTCCTCACCAGGTCTCGTTTGCGTAGCAGCAGAGCAGCGATACACACGGCCAGCAGGAGGCCCTGGAAGATCATGAGGCCATCCTTTATCCTGGTCCTGTACAGAATCTGTGTTACAGTAATGTTTCCTGAGAGAGCAAATCAAGTAAGTTAGCGCGTGTGTTTTTTGTTCAAATATGTAGAAACCTTGACAATTAACAGAATAAAACATATGAACTTGCCACTTACTGGCAACTTTAACCCCAGTCCCTGGTCCCAACGTATCGTCTGCTTTGCAGAAGTACACTCCGCTGTCCACTGTGTGCAGATTTCCGATGTGGAGAGTATTCTCGACCATCTGAATATTCTTCCTTTGTCCTGGCAGTTGCTCTCTGACGCTTGCATTGTGCTGAGCAGCCCAGTACCACTGGTACTTGACTGACTCCTTGGGCAGACAGTAAATACTCACAGTGCTGCCCGTTTTCACACCATAATACCGGGGCCACTGGGTGAGCTGCAGTGCATGGGCCACTGAGCAGAAAAGATAAGGTTAGGTGAATGACATTGTGACACAGCCACAGCAGCAGCAATTACAATTTTTACGACTTGAAGTAGAGATGCTCGTGAAGAAAGTTGAGGTTACACATCGCGGTCATGGTATTACAGATGATGTAAATTCAGAGTTCAACAAGCTGTCAAACTATCCGTTTTTTCCCTAGCATCCGGGCACAGGCCTTTGTCCTCTTGTCAGTCCTACAGAATCAAATTCAATGAGTCCCTCTGGTGCTCTTCAGTGCGGGGGATCCAACTTAGAAGCTATTGACGAGGTCTGAGGCACTCAGAGGGGTTTATGCATAAAAAGCCTTTAATTCATCAGGGCTACATATTCATAAAAACATGGCAACATGTTTCAGCCATACAGGTATTCATCAAGGCCAATGATAGAAGTAATGTATTTAGTTATAGCTGCAACCATCAATCAAAGTATTTTACATGTATTTAGTCAACTATTTTGGTAATCTGTTTGAGAACCTCCATAAAAGTTATCCGGAAACAAATATGACTGACAATCAACACATCTGGGGACGTCGTTTTGGGCTAAGGGAGGCTCTGAGGGACAAAACAGCTAATCAGTTAATGGAGAAAATAGACTACAAGTCTTAAATGCATAAGCCTGACCGTCAGCTGACATCATGGGATCACGATGTCATGGTCAAGTGTTACTGTATGAGCAGTTTATTAAAATAAACACCAGCGATGTATATTTAAGCATCATAAAAACACTTCAGTCTTTGTCTCAGAAGAAAACTTCCTCTTTCCCCCAGATGGCCAGGAAGTTAAGGTTGAGTCAAAAATAACATGCAAAACACTCGTATGCAGTAGAGCTGCAGTTTAACAGACATCACATTTACAATGAAATGACTGCTTTAAGAGTGATAGCAGCAGTAAGCTGCTTGTAAAAAGTCAAGTAAACGACTTCTTTCTGACATAAAATATGGTACTCAGCTGTACTTTCTGCAAATATTTTCATTTTTCAGTCTCAAATTAAAAAGATCATCGCACAAGCGTTCGTATTTACCTGAGTTACTGATCAAAGCAAGCCCGCAGTATCCAGCCAGCAACAACAGCCAGAACATGATGACGTGCAAAAAATATCAAGCTCTTAAGTGCTGATATCCAAACGTGAGCGTGAATCTCTCTGCAGTCATCAAGTTGTCGTGAACAAAGGGAAGGAGAGTCTGCACCGGTGGGTCTTCTGTCTGTCACACATCATCTCAGGCAAATCAGGGGGCGAGAACAAACGTCACTGTGAACAGCCCACAGGTTGAACACTTGAGACATGATCAGTTTTAATAACACATGTTCCTTATTTAGTGAAAAACAACAACTAAGACATGAACAGCAAACATTTCTGCGATACAAAACCAGGTAGAGATCTCAGTATTGTTTGAATGTGGCAATACTCCTGTCAATGCAGTTTTTGTATCAATTCCACAACAATACTGTTTGTTTTTTTGTGATTTACTTTTGTTTCTTATAAGAACAGCCTAAGCCCCGTGTCCACCTAGTGTTTTTTCCCCGGGCAGAATTGGCTGACTGTGCAGTCGGGAGCGCTTGCTTCTTTATGACAACAATCTGTTGACAATGGCAGCTGGATGACCGACACTGCTACGTTGCTTTTTTTACTGCATGATTTATATTCGAGATCGTTTCTTTGCCCGACCAGATAACCGAGCAAAGAGGATGTGCGTACAGGACATGGTCTGTAGGCGGCTAAATTACAGGGAATATCACACATTTTGAAAAGAGCGACAGTGACGTCAACAGCGCGTTTCTGAAAAGTTGAACATTTATCAACTTGAGCGCTGCGCCCAGAGAAAAAGCGCAGCGCCCAGCGTCTCTTTTTTTCCGAGCGCTCTGCCTTTTTTATGCGGCCGTTTTGAGCGCTCAAGTGAGGTAAGAAACCCAAGGAGGGCTAATAATGGACAAAGTTTTGATCCTTAAACAGAATAAATATAGAGGAAAAATGGAAATAAATACAGAGACAAAATGGAAGAAAAATAAACACAATTAAAAAATAACAAAAAGGGGAGTGACTAAAACTGTTTAAAGTTATAGTGCAGTTGACTAGAATCTAATTTGTAATCAATTTGTCTATTTCATTTCTATTAAATATACATGGGGAGGGTGAGCTGCCTGGAGGATGTAGGTGGCCGTTCCAAAGTGAAACACCGCTGCGTTTACAAGAATACTTAACAAGTCACCTCCGACTCAAGCAAGCTGTAACTTACTTCTTTTTTCATGTTTTAGACGAAATATTGGGGGGAAGAATCAGCCCATATAAAGATAATTTAAAATGATGAGCTGTGACACTCTTTATTTTTTGCCTGCAGTTGATAAACTAACAGCCGAAACTGAAGGCATCAAACCTCGCCCACTCGAAGAGCCCTTCTCCAGTCGAGCCCACATCCTTGTTAGATAAGCTCAGTGAGCACTCAGCAAGGCAAGCATGCAACCACAGAAATATGCAAATAATCTCCACCCCACCTCTTAATTCTTGTAAGAGACAATGCTTATTGTTATCGATGTGTGACCTTAAAGGTAGTGGCTGGTTCTTTAGATCTAAAATTAATTGTATGGTGCAGGTGTGATCTTTTATATCTAGAGGCAAGTTTTTTAGTACTGTAGAGAAAATTAAGGACGATTAAAGAGAAGCTTTTGTTATACAACTTGCAACAAAATGCCTAAAACAAAGAGCTGTGAAAGGATAAGAAAGGATAAGAATTCAATATTTTTGGTACTGTCAGCTAATCCAATGAAAAGATTAATAAGAACCTACTGGGTATTACCTTTTACCTTTTTTAACTTCTTCTCCCCACCATGCAGCTCAGTTTTTGCGAGTCCGTTTACAGGGGGGCCGCCAACCAGCGTTCATCACCTTTATGTTGATAATATTAGTTACCATTATCAGCATTTGAAGGGAGCCCTTCATCCTTCTCTTGCTACAGGAATAATGCTTGCGCTTAGCAGCACCATGAGAGATGTTGCTGTCAGATGGGGCCCTCTCAGTCTCAGGGAGGTTTCCTACTGTCATTGCAAAATTTGCACATTTTGAGCCACTGCTGTGGTTTAAAGTTTGCCAGCCCTAGGGAGCCCCTTACTGGTCTGGGGCCCCAAGCAGTTGCCTGCCTTGCCTGTTGACAAGCAGCGCCTCGGCCTTTATCTGAGGAAGTTGCTTTACAAATTTTAACTTCCTTACAGTTCACCACACAGCCACCAGAGGGCGTCAGTGAACCATTGCAGATTCACAGTATAGCACAACATAAACTCAGTGACTCCTTACAAGACGTATTTTAATTCTTGCAGTATACTTTACAATTTTTACAATAGCAAAATCATATAAATGTACAATACAGAAGAAAAGAAAAGAAATGTATATACAGGCAACACTGACATTGCATGTACCAGTCAAGCTCGCCCTCTATTAGAAATGTAAACAAATGGAGGACACTGTTTTTTTTTTAATCTCACCGTAGCATCAGAGGACACGTGTCAAACTCGTATATGATTGCTGCAGGTCACATTACTTGACAGGAATAGCTGTGGCAGCAGTATTATAAGACAAAAAGACCCCATCGTAGGGAAACATTGATTTGATTTCGTTGCCTAGGGCTGATGTTAAAACAATGCTGAATACATAAACAAGAGAAGACACAAACCCTCTATGGTCTAATGTAAAAAAAAAACTAACTAGAAAACTGTAAAAGTGCTTATGTTGTTGTTGTTTTATAGTCAGAGTAAGACATTTTAAATTCAGTTAAGACTTACACAGCAGCAAGTGAAGCGACTTTGTTTTACGAGGCTTTCTTATGTGACTTTTCAAAAACTGTTCGACAAAAACCAAAACATTGATTGTCTTCAAGTTCGGGGATTTTGTGTCCTCCCCTCATGTAACACACGGGTCATTTATTTTATTATTCATACGAACATTAGGATTGTTGTGTGGCTTTAAAAGACGTTTTCTGTAACCGTGTCCGTCTCTAACAGGGGATTAATTCACGTCTGTTACAGTGAAAAATGCACACTAACACATTTACAGCATGACGACTCTCCTACAGTGTGTACTTATTATGCTTCATAGATATGTGTCTCCTGTCTCACAGCTGTTTTTGTTGTGAGATTGTGACCCAAAAAAGTGTCACTTGTGAGTGTATTCCTTCAAGCGTTTTCTCAATTTAACTTAAACAACCTTCAACTTTCTGTTTCTGAATCTGAGATTAATTTAACTCAAAGTTAAACTCTGATCGAACATGAGGGGGAACGATGTAAAAAATATGCATCAAAATGTACAAAAGTTCTTATTTTCCTCCTAGAACTATTGTTTATGGAGCACACAAATACACTGCAGATCTGAACAGGGAGCGTGGCAGTTCTGTTATGCAGCCATCTTAATTTGAAGTTACAGCCACAGGTAGTATTTGAGTTTTTTGGATCAGTCTGAGGGGGACCAAAACGTGGAAAATAATAGACAAAGAAAAAAAGAATAAGACATGCAGTGTGTTGATGATGAAGTCATCTAAAGGAAACAGGAAGGTCTTAAAGTCTTCCACAGTGAACTGCTCTAACCTGACCTGGATATAAAAAGTGCAATATAAACTGGGCCTTACTGAGGGACAGATGTAATGTGCATTAGTTAGCCCGTGTTATTGTTAGCTAATAAGGAATAACAGAATATGCTGTTATTAGTGAAATTGGGTTAGTGTTCAAATTTCAAGATACGCCTTTTTATTTGATAAATATTCAAAACTAACTTCATCTTCTTAATTTATGTAATCAAAATATGTGTGTGTTAAAACCTCACCTTGATGTGATTCAACATGAAGAGAAATAAAAGCCCTTTTTACAGTGAGATTCAACCACAGCGCTGTGAGGAAGCTCCGCCATCGCTCCGCCATCGCTCCACCTTTGTACTTCTACCATGAACCACACAATGCCGTAATTTAGAGTAACCCCACTCACATGGTGAAGTAGTGTTGTGTGCATGACATTTTGAGATGGGGCACATGGTTTGGGGTTTTCTGGTAATAGTCATATCCAAGAGCAAAGTAAGCACTGACCTAAATGTAGGTTCCCACCATAGCATTGCTAAATACACTGGACATTTCCTTTTTTTTCTCAGAGAAATTGAAGCAGTTTTAGGCACAAAGTAACCATACACAATGAATTGTCAACGCTTTATATTTTTTCAGAGCCTTTTCTGTGTGAAAGTACCCAAAAAATGTATTTTTAAGACTGAATTGTCTTCCTGTTTGTACAGCGGATCTCCTTTACTAAACAGACCTTACCCTTTTAGCATTTTTAGTGATTATATTAGCTGATGTTGCTATGGTTATTATCAGAGAAAACCATGTACTCCAGTTGGACAGTCAACGCAAAGAAGACCCTGAAATATGTAATGAAAAACAGGAAATGGTTGCTCACAAAAACACCTTTGAAACATCCATTAGCACTGGGTAACCTCTTAAGTCAATGTGGAAAGTTCAGCTACATTGGTACAGTGGTACTCGGCATTGACGGCCATTACTACTTACTTGGCAGATATTTTGCTGTTTATTATACAATTGACTCTCTCAGGTTTGCATGAAGAGCAAATAAGTGTTGGTTGGGAGCCGAATGTAATAGAACCTCATTAGTAATTTCGACAGGTACAACAATGATATTTGGCTCAAGGGGATCTGAAGCACTCCCGTCGTCTGTGTAATGTGTCGTCTCCTGATCAGTAGGCTGTTGGTTTGCTAGAGTTTCTAAAGCAACCTGATCCATCTCCTCTGCAAGGTCCACATTGCTGCCGTAGAGAACTCCCATCCTTCGTGCTAGCATCCCCACTTTTTCCGGTGGCTCTTCGCCTTCATTACTTCTACCCTTCCTTTTACAGCGGTTCATAAAAGCAGCATGGCGTAAGCAGCGTTTTAGCAGGTGGTTACGGTAAACCCTCTGGATCACCACGGCAGCATTCTGCTCTTCTTTGTGGCGCACCGTTGTGGTAATTGGTGCAAAGGAGTCTGAGGTGGGGTTGTTCAAGACGAACTTAGCCTCAATGCTCTCCCGCATTGCTGCCATCTCCACCGTGTCTCCCAAGACCATCTGTGTGACGGCCAACAAGACATCAAGGCAGTGGATCCTGTCCCCAATCACCAGGGGCAGATCCATTTCAATCAGGCGGAACAGGTTTGGTTTGGCTACTCTTAGCGGCTCCTGCAAGGTATCACAAAAGTCTGAGAGCTGGCTATACTCAATAAACATAGTTCCATCTATGTCAAACTTCTCCCAAGTCTCATTGAACATTTCAAAGTCATCCTCACAGAGAGCATCTCCACTCTCTTCTTGTGCTACATTGAAGTTCTCTAAGATGATGGCGATGTACATGTTGACCACCACTAAGAATGAGACGATGATGTAACCGCAGAAGAATATCATGCTCATGCCTGGGTTGCCACAGTTACCCCTAACGTCCGTGCCAGGGTTCTCAAAGTCCGGATCACAGTCTGGAGGCTCCTTGTTCAGCATTGGAAGCAAGAGTCCATCCCATCCGGCGGATGTTGTGATCTCAAACAAGCAGATAATGCTTCCACCAAATGTCTCAAAATTAAATATATCATCGATTCCAGACTCCTTTTTGACATAAGCAAAGTTTGACATGCCAAAGATGGAGAAAATGAACATAATGAGGAAGAGAAGTAGACCAATATTGAACAAGGCAGGAAGTGACATCATCAGAGCGAAGAGAAGCGTCCGAATACCCTTAGCTCCTTTAATAAGACGGAGAATCCTTCCTATCCTCGCCAGTCTGATCACTCTGAACAGAGTCGGGGAAACAAAGTACTTCTCGATTATGTCTGAGAGCATTGTACCTGACATAAACAGAGAGAAACTTCAATCAGAGACCCTTAAAAAAAACATGGTAACACAATAAAGCATTGTAATAAGTATAATTCACATCTGTGCTTCTAGGTATAAAATACCTACCAGCTATGGACAATATGACCACGACAAAATCAAAAACGTTCCATCCATTGGTGAAAAAGTATTGTCGTAGAGCAAAGAGCTTTAGCACACACTCTCCAGTGAACACAACGATGAAAGACACGTTTACTTTAAAGAGGAAATCTTCCTTCTCTGCACTTTGGTTATCCGTCTCCACCATCATGGTCACCATGTTGAGGCAGATTAGCACCATGATGAAGATGTCAAAGAACTGCTGACTGATGAAGTCAAACACCATTCCCTGGATTAGGTTCTGTAGGTCAAAGAGAGATCTGGGGTCATTAGGTCAGTTCACACAAGCAGTGTGCAGAAAAGGTCAGCCCAGGGGTCACTAATGACAGTGTCATACCAAGCATGCCCACCCGATGTCATTACTTTGCCTTAGCAAGTTCATCATTTTCAACATCATTGATGTAGTTTCAAAATACACTAAGTTTGAGTCTTTCCCAACCAATATTACACACATTTCTCACATCTATTATGGTAATTTAAATATGCATGCAGTTGTATATGCATGACATACAGTTGGACGGGGAATCGGCTTTTGCGGCTTCTTGGAACCAAGTTTCTTCATGGCATCATAGTACTTCTTTTGTTCCTCAGTCATAAAGAGGTCTTTATCTCCAAAGTAAAGAAACACACAATACAACAATTATTTTAGGTATTTCAATTTGGTGACAACCTTTGTGTGGTCCAGAATGTATCAATGGTTTGACGTGTTATTAGTGTAGTACTTATCTTTTTCTTTTGTTGGTTGAAATTGTCAATAATGACACCAATGAAGAGGTTGAGTGTGAAGAAAGAGCCAAAGATGATAAAAATCACAAAGTAAATGTACATGTAGAGGTTGATCTCATAAGAAGGTTGCTCCTTTACCTAAAAAACCCAAAACATATAGAGCATTACGATGTTATAGTGAAAGTTTGACAACTGTCTGTAGAGGCGTCTAAATGGTTAAGTGGTATTTGCAAAGTAAAGCCTGCTGACATTGTTTGCTGGTGCTATATTATTCAAATGTTAAACCCTCCCCTGCCAACATTGCACACTTGCAGCTGCAAATAAAACGAACAACAGCCAGAGCAAAAATCCTGCTGGCGGATTGGCAACTTTGGTTGACCCATCAACAGTCGCGACCATCGATACTTGGCTGGAAGACGTAGTTAAAGCTGTTTGTAAACAGGCGAAAAGCTGCCTTGTGACTTTCTCTTCATATCACATCAACTATATTCTTTATAATTGTGTAATTTTCACAACAAATACCCAAGTATAATCCAAACTCAAACCCAATATCAGTAAAGTTCAGACAATCTTAAATGACAATATTTCAGTTCTTGGCTGAAACTAATTATTGCTACTGAGATGCTTTTCTCAATAAGCCACCAATATTTAGATAGAACCTTATTGTGGATTTGGGTTCGATTGGGGAATTTATCACAAATTGTTCTCCTGTTGTCATTTTTCCCAGGCATGCTGCCATAGATGCCTTATTCCCAATACTGCAAGTAGTTTCCTCACCATTGTTCAATATAATTCAGTTAAAGTTACTTAACAGACATTTATTTAAATTCAAATTGAGAGTATTACTTCAAGTAGCAAAGATTTCTTTGCAGCACTGGATAAAAGGTTACACTGGAATATGATACTAACCAGAAAGGGGCACTTGTTGATCCAAAGGTTGGGTTCACTTTACCCTAACCATCTTTCACATATTTATTCATTTAACTAAAAGTGCAGAGCAGTGCTTGTGGTGGAAGGGAGGAAGAATATGTACTCTGTATACCCTTTAAAAAACTGTTTGAACACTGTTGTTGACAAAATAGTTAAGTTATTCAAGAGTTATTCTGTAATTGTATTGATGTAATTACTCCATTGTAATAAGTTTTCTTAATAACTGTTAAGATATGATGGGATTTTAAATTCACCAAAAAGCAATGTATTCACAGAATAGATTCAGACTGATGTTGAAGGCTATTTTTTCTGCTTTTAGCATTACTATACATTACCTCTCTTGAGTCAACAGCAGCATACATGATGTCCATCCAACCTTTGAAGGTTGCCTAAAGTAACAGAGCATTGGTTTAAGGACTTTGTCATTGAACACAAGTTTTATTTCTCCAAGATTTACCAACACTTTCATAATGTAAGCAGCACTCCTCACCACTTGAAGTAGGGACAGGTAGCCTTTTCCCACATTGTCATAATTTACTTTGACATTGACCCAGCGCGCCTCCTGTGTGGTTTCCTTGAGAGCAAGGCAGTCGCTCATGTTGTTGACCACATCCATGGGGAAAAGCTCCTCCGTGGTGGTGTTGATGCAGCGGTAGAACTTCCCGGCAAACAGGTTAACTCCCATGATGCTGAAGATGAGCCAGAATATAAGACAAACCAGCAATACGTTGAAGATGGAGGGAATTGCTCCTACAAGAGCGTTCACCACCACCTGCCCAAAAGAGACAACTTTGTCAGAATTAAGGGAAGTGAACTTTTTAGGAGTTAGCACCAAACATGCTTTGCCATCAAGTTTTATCAGTAATCTTACCTGACTTGGCTCTGTCTCAGCAGCAATGGTGTGTGCATGCATTCAACACACAGGGGAAAGCCAGTCACGTTATTGTGATTACCATTACCAACAGTATAAAAGAAGTGTAGCTAGCAGCGACCAAATTGGGATGCAAGGTCAGTAAAAGCAATTTTATCAGCTAATGCTAGTAAAAGCTTGGTATCCAGGTACATCTGTAATTCATGGAGCTGTGGTATTTATTGAGATGCTAAAGTTGCAAGCAGTCAGTCTATGTACAGTTTTTTTTATTTTTGTAAATCTTTGTTAGCCAAGCAAATTGCTTTACCATGTTTTTTTCAGCCAATAACATACCCTCATCCCCTCAAATCTTGACAGCGCTCGAAGAGGTCTTAGTGCCCTGAGAGTTCTGAGGGATTTGATTGGTCCTAGGTCAGAGTAGCCCATCCAGTTGGCAAATAAACTAATCAGGGAAATCTGTGGTAGAATCAAAACATTTCCTATTCAAGTGTTACAACAGACTTTGATTGACATAAAACTTGAACAGTCTGTATTAAGAAATCCAAACTTACATCTACAATGAAGAAATCCAACCAACACCAAGCATTGGTGAAATAGGTCTTGAAGCCGTATGCCACCCATTTAAGGAGCATCTCAATGATGAAGATGTAGGTGAAGACTTTGTCAGCAAACTCCAGAATAATTTTAATGGTTCGACGTCTTTCAATGTGTATGTCTTCAAAGGCCTGCCAAAACAAGATTTGAGATGGCTAGATCAGTTTCCCCAACAGTAATACAGTACCTTAACACTATCATAAACAGTCAACATGTCTAAATTTGTTGCACTGATGACAGCACTCACCAGAGCTCCACTGCTGAGAAGGATCATAAAGATAATGAAGGTTTCAAACCAGTCATGCTCCACAATAGTGAAGCAAGTCCTACGAAGGTTCCACCACTTCTTGCCTCGACCTTGGGTGATGTCTACAGTCAGACATGGCCAGCGCCTCACACAGTCTGTGGAAAGGGAGAAATCAAAGATTCAGAGTTAATCAAAAAATGTCAGATTAGGTTTCAACAGAAAAAGCACTGATACTGAAAATAAATGTTTTTAATACCGTCAGTGAAGCAGGCCTCTGGCTCCACGGGGTCTGGCTCTTCTTCCTCCACTTCTTCTGGTTCAGGCTCAGGTGGCTGATAGTCCACTGTGCTACACACTGAAGAATCCCCATCATTTAAAGCACCCTTGAGCTAGTCAAGAATTACAATTGAAGCTCAGTCACAAAGCCACCATACAAAATAAAACATTTACCCACATTTATTTTTTAGCAAAAACCAAGTAATGACCTCAGCATAATGTTAAGTGCCATTCTACAGAATTACTTACTTTGACATCTCCCAGCATACTGTTTTTATCTTCTATGTTCTTGAAAAACACAGAAAAGAGAATGAAGTTCATAATCTTCTGTCCATATTTACAAAATCATTACTCTTAGCACAGACTCATCCGTGCAGTTTTTTTTTCACATAATATGGTTTATGAAGTGTATGCCTTGTTTAAAATTGTGCAAGGTTGTTAAATACATGAGTCAATTATAATGAATATGCAAAAGGCATCTTGTCAAAATGAATGCAAAAAAGCTTTACATACATTTAAGTTGAGGAATATTTGCCCCTCCTCCCATTCACTTTTGAATGAAAGAAATCAATTTGTAATTGATTATACCAACTTAAGTTTGCATGATTGATGTTCAGTACTTACTCTATCGTGTTGGCTAAATTTGTCAGATGACTTCACTGAGTCATTAGCATTGTCAGCATCATCTTCATCCTCATCCTCATCCTCATCGTCGTCACCAAGGTTTTCAAAGTCTGACTCTCCCAGGGCGATTGGAACATTGAGATTCAGCTCTCTGTCCACAATAACTCCAGAAGGCCGGCCTTCAACCAAACTATTACAAATCCCATCTGCCATTTTGAAATTCTGACCAGTGTCCAAGTGGTTCATTTCAATTTGCTCTGTTTTAGGCTCCTCGTCATTTGCCAGGCCTTCACCAGGCTCATCGGTGACCTTGGGCTCTCTGCCAAGAGTCTGCAGAATTGTTCGAATGATAAACGCTTTGAACCAGTCGATGCCACGTGTGATCCTGCCTAGAGCGATCTGGAGATTGTTCATCTCTCCATCATCGTCCCCTGTTGAGAGGTTGTCTCCACTGAACGAGCTGAGCAACAAGGCCAGGAAGAGGTTCAACACCTGAAAAGAGAAAGTCATGAAGGTAATAAAGATATGCACTAAATCTTCGAAACACAACTTCAACAGTCTCCATTTCGTACCTTGATGAGGAAAGACAAAAATGTTGTTGCAAGTGATTCAAACGATCCTTATTTAGTTTACTTTAGAGTTCCATATGAGTCTTTACTTCGTCTGCAGATTAAATAACTATACGTTGATACTATACTAACTATACATAGCCACTGATTGCTGAGTCAAAATATTGTCACTGCCAGACTAAACACAAAAGTCTAGGCTGTCTCAAATACACCTCACATGTAAAATTGGTTGTATGATGGCACATCAGTAAATATAATGTTGTCTGCCTCCTGTTGCAGACACAGTTATCTTTAGTTTCTGAAACCTGTGAGTCGATTTCTCCATTCCTATTCCCCTGATTTAGCGGGAGATCATAGTTACACAAGCCAGGGCCAGGATGAGCCTGTGCAGGAGCTGTGAATCAGTTAAGAGGGCTTAGTGGAAAAGATGAGATGCACAAACCCCAAGCTCCACAGGGAAGGATTAGAAACTGATATGATGACATAAGTGTCTGCGATGCTCAAAATAATGCTCCTAGAATCTCAAAATTATCACTCCTTTCATTTCCCAGTTGTTAAAGCAGCTGTTTGTTTATGTGAGATGTTTGATCTTTATCTTAAAGGAATAATTGGACATGTTGAAGCCAACAGCAGTTCACCTTCTTGCAGATTGTTGGCATTGACAGTCCAAAAACACTCCCTGTAGGTTAAATTTGAAGATTTAGCCATCAATAGTTTAGCTTAGTTTAGCTTTGTTAGCACAAAGCCTACACAACAGGGGTACCAAAACTTTGCCATGCCAAAGATAGACCCTATAAAGTATTAGCCTTTGGCAAGGACCCCCTATTATTTAAGGAATAGTTTGACATTTTGAAGATTAAAATTACATTGTAACTGAAATTGGAGTGGTTTCTTCTGATGGAGATAGATATTTTAGGGAGGCAAAAAAAAGATGCATAAGTTCATAAAGAATGAAAATAATGTTGATGAAATTCAGAACCATTTTTGATCATGATTGGGCTGAAGTGAAGAAATAATAGTCACAAATGACCTGCAAACACTCCAAACATTTAAGTTGTGCCCACTCTGCTTTATAAACTGTGACGCTGATGGTCCAATATGATAACCTCTCCATCAATTGCAGTGCTATCGAATGACTTTTCCTTAACACCCAGTCCCCCTGCCACTTGAGCTCTGCTCGCTCAGCTGTCTGTGTTTGTTCCCTTGGTGGCACTAACTTGCTTGAGCCAGATCTTAGCACACACTCAAGGTCAAAACCACTGTTTGGTAGCTTAAGTCATTTGATTTAAATAGAAACATCATCCTGTGAAGTGTGTAAGTATATTATTTGCATTCATTGCAGAGCAAATAGTGTGCATTGTGTGGTAAGAGTTGAGGGTTTTGGAGTAATGCAAGACTCGAAGACGGCCATGATATTTTGGCAACGCAATGCCATCACAATATTTTTGTTAGCTTGTCAGTGAGCCATTTCCGTTCCATATCTATAAATAATTTAACAGGAAATGGTTTTGGCTTCAGTCATTGAATAAGTGGCTGAAATTATGCCAAATAGCAATCATCTGTATCAATCTGTACATCTAAGAGGCCAATGGAAAATGCCAGGGACAGTATTTCCATTCCGCAGACACTCAGAATTCTTCCCTGAGCGTAACAGTCAGCTGCCTCTTTATCCCCAAAGACCCGAAAGTTAAGTGCAACTGAATCAATTAAACCTTGGATCAACTGTACTTATAATAACTCAAATTTGTTGTAATGCCCCCTGGTGGATACGATTTTCTCCCCAGCTGTGTCTCTGTCCTTGGCATCTATAAGCTGAGGGGTTAACAATAGCCTGCTGGGATATGCAGCCACAAATCTCATGGCATTATAGTCAGCTCACAGTTTGATTTAGAAAGATTTTCAAAAACGACTTGACAGATTTACAGCCTCGCAGTTATGACAGTTATACAGAGTTTAGATATTGAATGTGTAGTAGAGTGGCAGCATCTCAACATTTGTGGATAGCAGCAACTTTAAAGTGACAAAACAGCAAAAAGACATGAATCATCCTATCTACCAACCTTGATCATTATATGTAACAATTGTATTTAAGTGAAACTGAGCTGTGTAACAACAGTCATCGCTTCTACTGTACTCATGTATCAGATTTAGTTTTCAGACCAGTAGTTGCACTGGAAGAAAACCTTCATTATTTTCAGAGACCGTCTTTGCACAGTGTGTTATCGATGCAAAGGGCTGTGTTCTTCTCAACACAGTACAACATTTGGATGTCTTCAAACACTGAAGAGCTAGAGTGAGGCAAGAGTCACCAAGGACAGGTCATCAGTCAATCAATTGGCTCAATAACATCGAGCCAACTTACATAACTTGCATTTCTTTGGATTGCTGGAGAAAGGTGGAAACCAGGACCATTCTGCTGTCACACCATGATACTTCCCGATGGAATACAGAATGATTGTTTATCTCCACTACGCGGTACCTAAAGCTAAGGGCTCTCTACAGAGGAACCCCTTATACAATTTGTATTTTGGTGTGAATGCCAAGGTAAGAAGTAATATTGGCATATCTCAGATTGAAGATGAGTAATTGTTGCACTTACCACAAGATTTCCAATGACCATGACCATCATGAAGACAACTAAACACATCCCAGCTCCAGCCACCTCCATGCAGTCCCACATAGTCTCAATCCACTCCCCACACAGGATGCGGAAGACGATGAGGAACGAGTGGAAGAAGTCGTTCATGTGCCAGCGTGGCAGCTCGCACTCCGTGGATATCTTGCACACGCAGTCCTTATAGCTCTTGCCAAAGAGTTGCATACCCACCACGGCAAAGATAAAGACGATGATGGCCAGCACTAACGTCAGGTTTCCTAAAGCTCCCACTGAGTTGCCAATGATCTTGATCAACATGTTGAGCGTTGGCCAGGACTTTGCTAGTTTGAAGACTCTAAGCTATCTCCAAAACAAGACAGAAAGAAACAAAGACATTTAATACTGAGTTAGAAAGTAATCTCAGTATCAATCATCAATCATTGTTTCTCACCAGACGGAAAGACCTGAGGACTGAAAGGCCCTGGACATTTGCCAGCCCCAACTCCACCAGGCTGAGAGTGACAATAATGCTGTCAAAAATGTTCCAGCCAACCTGAAAGTAGTAGTAGGGGTCCATGGCAATAAGCTTGAAGAACATTTCTGCTGTGAAGATCCCAGTGAAAACCTGTGAAGGATGGAAGGGTAGATGCATTTCTGTTAACGGGCACTCGTAAAAAGAGATCAGAAGGGAATATTTCTGCATTTACATTAGAATGTACTGTTATACATATTTACCAAATTCCCAACTGAGAGCATGTTGTCAAACTCTGGGGTCATGGGGTAGTGCTCCATGGCCATGAAGAGCGTGTTGAGCACGATGCAGATGGTGATGCCCAAATCCACAAAAGGGTCCATGACCACAAACAGCACCCACTTTTTAAACATCACCCACTGCGGGCAGAAATCCCACTTTAGGAACATGTCGGCAAACTTGTACCAGGCAGGTGGGCACGGCCTCTGAGCCTCCTCCAACTCTAGACAAAAAGACAGGCAAAATATGTTGGTAGTCTACTGTCGTTTAATCAAAGCATATCCATTGCATTTAATTGATATGCTAACAGAAAGCAATGATGAGTGTCTCTCCTGTGCCAAGTTAAAGTTGAGCTGAAATATCTAAAGCTTAACACCTTGAGGTCTTGACACGTGATGTTGACAGGATTTTTTTTTTAACACACGTTTGATTAGATTGATTATAATGAGTTCAAGACAATGCTACTGTATTGGTCTTGGATAGATTTGTGTATAATGTTAACAACCGCTTGATAATCTTAGCAATCACATTTCGAATTAGAGCATTTCCTGTGACAAACTGCAACTAAGCCTTGTGTATTTTTTAATTCCCTGAAGGAACTTTACACTTCTGGATGGGTACTGCCCGCTGTATAAAAGTTACCAGGGAAAGTTTCACTAGTTCTGTGTCATCCACTTTGTAAAGGCATTAATCCAGCATCAAGTGGTTGTATATGAATATTGCCATACCTTCCATAGCAGCTGCTGTAAGCACAGTCAGAGCACTTGCAGTTCTCTGTGTCAGGCCTGGTTGATCCAGATAAAGCATGCTGTGCACAGAGCCCAATGACTTCTCTCTTAGTTCATACTCTGCAGCAGACTGTGAAATATGAAATACATGTTTTAGTTGCAAACTCATGATATCACCCAAAGGGTTTAACAACAACATGTTTTCATATTATATTCGAAGAACTGTTGCTACCAGCATTTCAATCAGCTAACTGTCATCTTTCAGGCATGATAATCAAACTTTGACCAGAGGGCGACAAACAAACCTGGTCCATGGTTGGTGCTCTTATAAGCAGACGGGGAACAAGTCTTCCATTACAGTCCTTGACGACTTCTTCATGTTCAAGGCTTGTTTCATCATCTGCCAACTCAGATACAGTGTGATGACTAAGTGACTTTTTACTGATTAGTGTGGCTCGACTCCCAAGAACTTGAGCCTGTTGGAATGAAGTACAACGATTCTTACCATTGCCTCAGTCTTACTACAAACACTAAGAATGTTTTGGGAAGTAACAATGTTGAAAGAAAATATCCAGTTATATTGTTAACCATTGGCTTACTCCTTGCTGAAGTTACCTGTTCCTGATTCTTGAGTTGCAGCAGTAGCCTCTGGAACTCTTCTTCTTTCTCTATGGCCTCTCGCTGAGTTGCCTCATTCTGTTCATCATAAGCCATGGCTACCACAGCCAGGATGAGATTGATGAGGTAGAAGGAGCCCAGAAAGATGATCACAACAAAGAACAGCATGTATGTCTTGCCAGCTGACCGCAGGACCTGTGTTTGGAGCAAAAAAGAAGCTACGAGAACTAAGGACAATTTTATTTTCATAACTTGAATTTTAAAGAGAAAACTTCCAGTTAAAGGTCATAAATGTGTCTGGAACAAACAAAAAAGGGCCAACCAGCTGGAACAGGTTCTCCCAGTAGTCTTGGGTCATCAGTCTGAAGAGGGCCAGGAAGGCCCAGCCAAAAGAGTCAAAACTGGTGTAGCCAAAGTTGGGGTTCCTCCCAGCCTTCATGCATGTGTATCCTTCTGGGCACTTTCTATCAACAAAAAGTCAGTATGCCACAATTGTTCTGCATCAAATCAAACTCAATGGAAAACTATTATGATAGAAGTTAAAAAGATACATTTTTTTTCTTAGAGTCGACATTGAAAGACTCCATTTGTCCCGACAGATGAATTGGTCATGAAAGTATGTACAGTACATACCCAGCGTCAGAGCTGTTTCCACAAAGTAGAGCATCGGGGCTGCCTTCCAAGTAATAGTGATTATCTAAACCAACAAAAGCAAGAAACAGTGAGATATATATTTTAGCAAGTCACAGTAAGAAATACTTTATTGATTTATATGTAAATCATACCTGAGTTTTCAATGTATTCTATGAAATTGAAGGTACTGTTGGAATACGTTGTATCATTGAAACCCATTGTGTTGTTGAAGGACGCAGTGTCATTAAATGTGTCAGTGATGTTTAAGAAGTCATCTATGGGCCATCGTATACATTTCTGACGAAGGTTTCCCATAAAAAGTTGAAGGCCAACAAGAGCAAACACGGCGAGGGCAAAGACAGTTAAAATCATGACATCCACCATTTTCTTCACTGACTGGATCAAAGCGCCCACGATGGTTTTCAAACCTGACAAAGTACAGATAGCAGAGATAGTTAGTGGCAGGTTATTGGAAGTCGTATGGCGACAGAAATTGCTGACCAGTGTAAAAAAATATTCAAATACGACTGGGAACGTTCACCTTACCAGGAATCACAGTAATTGTTTTAAGGGCTCGAAGTACACGAAATGTCCTGAGGGCTGACACATTTCCAAGGTCAACAAACTCAGTGACATATCTGTTGAAAGACATTTATACAACTGTCAAAGACAATAACTATTTAGGACTCAACATATTATCACTTCATATTTTCTATTGTAATCAGCATCAGTGGAAAAGTCTTTCAAATGCACAGAACATTTTACAGATCTGAATATTAGCCTTCATAGTAGCTCATAGTGTTTCAACTCTGAACTGTTGCATACGTAAGCAATGGGATTATTAAAAAAAAGTTAAATGTAAAAGATGTACATCAGAACCATGTTTCCAATTCTATCAACAACATCAGTTAGATGGTAGTGCAGTCAGATACTTACGCCATGCTGATCACCATGAAATCCAGCCAATTCCATGGATCTCGAAGGAATGTAAAAGATCCAACACAAAATCCTCTTGACAACACTTTGACTGTTGCTTCAACGGTATAGATACCAGTGAAAACATACCTAGAAACAAGATGTCCATCCCAAGTTAGTATATGTTTTAAATAAGACACAAACGACTGAAGTGAACACCACAATAATGAAGTACTCACTCAACAGTTTTACTCCATGCTGGTGGATTGCTCATCGTCATGAATACACAATTCGCTAGAATCGTTATCATGATGAACATGCTAAATAATTTAAATCAGGGTTAAGGAAACAAACTTGGACATTGAAGGTATTAGTAGACATCTTAGCTGTTCACTTCATTCAACATGTCATGACACAGTAGTTCAAAGGATATGAATGTATGAGAATTTTAATGGCTCCTCTTCTAACCAAACTAAAGGGGCTCAGAATGTAGCAAGCGGGCTCAGCATTGAACCTGAAGATTGTGTTTCCTTTGCTGATCACAATGAATGTCTGAAAAAAACACAGATTAACTGTATAAATAAACGGCATAAACAGAGACATGCATGCAGTAGTCGTTACATTTTTTTAGGTAAAAAATAATTTATTGCTCAAAGGCAAATATAACTTTCTTTATTGGTGTGTGAGCCTAGATTTGCTGAGACTGACGCTTTGTGCTTTGTAGAAGGAGTCCAGGTCTTCCAAAGGTGTGTTGAGCATCTCTGGGGGAGGGTCTCCATAGATCAAGGGCAAACTCTTGCCCGCCTCCAGATCCGGATGCGGGGCCAATGACTCTTCCCCCTCATGGCCCTCTACTTCTGTGGCCTTTTTTCTTTCCTCCTTGAGCCGCTCGATCTCCGCCAGGGATTCCTGGGTGAAGCGGCGGAACACAGCGATGCCTGGGGGAGGGAGCAGTGACGCCATCTTCGCATTGCGAAGAGTTACCACCGCACCGGGGTTTCCCTACAAGGAGCTGTTGAAACAAAAATTTTGGGAAAAAAACAAAATTTAAGATGTGTTTTGCTGCACCAACACAAGACACACATGATTACCCGAAGCAGTTTTCTTCATTATAACAATTGAAAACCCTTAAATGGACCAAGAGATTAATCTAAGGTGATATTCTAACATAAATGTTGGTGTTTAAAAAAAAATAAAAAAATGTAATATTTATTTTTGGGCATTTATTGGAGAGACAGGACAGTGGATAGAGATGGAAACCAGGGAGAGAGAGAGTGGGGATCGACATAGGAGCCACAGGTTGGATCCGAACACCCACTGCGCCACCAGCGCCCAATTGTTGGTGTTTTTGACCAAACAATTTAAAACTCCTAGATATCTGAAACCTATGACGGGGGTAAGATAAAGACACAGCTGTGTTCAAAGGGGCCAAAAGCCAAAAGGTTTTAAAACCTCTTGTGCCAAAAGCCAATACTTGTGCCATACTAGTTTCAAACATTGGTTAGGGTTGCTTTGAACTGTTTCCAAACCCCTCCCACTCCCTTGTTCTGGCCCATCAACGTCTCTGACCCTGCTCCCCTCACATCACCACGAGCACTCAAGAGTGTCAAGATGTTCAACAAAAAAAAAAAAGAGACACCCAGGACAGGAGCTTGGACTTTCCCACCGTTCTAAACAGACCATGACATTACTTATGTAGCAACATCAGATTACTTATTAGCTTAGCAGACGCTGCAGCACAGGTCCAAGTGGCATTTGCTTTCATCCTTTGATGTATTCAGCAACCTGTCTGCTTTCGTCTGGAGCAGCCAAGGTTAGGCTGGGGTATCACTGACATAATGAAGCAGTGCTTTTCTGGCCTTAGTGCAAAATGTATTAACGCTTCTAAAAAGTTGAGACATAGAAGAATCGTAAAAATATTAGTTGTTATATAACTATACAACAGTACTTTACAAATTAATGATTCAAATGTGCAAAGCTTATTCTTGTTGAAAGGGAAAACCGCTTTGCAAGAGTGCAAAAATATCACCATGCATATGAGACTTTGCATGAGGTTAAGTCAAATTAAATGCACATCAGATTTGACATGCAATCAAGAAAACAATTGCTTTGTGACTAGACACAGGATTTTGCCTAAGAAGAAAAGGATTTTAAAAGGTTTACAGCAGTAGCCTTTAGAAACACAGATTAAACAAACTACCCAAATTATTCAAAGCATTGCCTTTTGACATTTCCTCTTACAAAACGTCTATAAAGGTTTACTGTGCAAGAAAGAATACACACGTCACCATGCCGAAGAACAAACCAGTAACAAGCTGTAACAGGCGTTCATACATGTAAAGAACGGTAAACCGAGTCATCAAGATGTCAAAAAGAGATGCATCAATACACAGAGTGTTGCCATTGATCACCCACAATAATGTATGTGGATACCCCCCAAAAAACCACCTCACTTTAACAAAAAAAATATACATTCACATCCACATGAGGAGGTGCACACTAGCAGAGATACGGTGGCTGCCCAGCTGCTACAGGCAATCAAGACGGCGCGTCGTATTACAGAGGCCCGATGACTCTGCTCATTCCTTCCTGGCTGAGCTTTCGCTCTGCGCCTCACATCCCTCCGATAAACAGGACAGCATGCCAACTTATCTTACCAGGCTGACTCCCCTCTCTACTACCTTCTATCTTACATGGGGCCCCAAACACACTAAGCTTCAGACTCCACACCCGTATCCGCTCTTTACATCCCCCCTGCCACCCTGCTACATGACACTTGAGGCTCTAAGTTCCTCTTTATTACAATGCAGACTTCAAGGATTTCATCTGAGCCCTATCACTCATCAAAGCCCCATTTCATATCAATCAAACTCCCGTCTGACAGGATCTCTTTTCTCCAATAAACCTGCAATAAAAAACAATATCAGCAGAGTTCCCGTTACCATTCATGCCACTTAGTAACCTCTACCCTACACCTTCCTACTTCTTCCTTTGCACTGCCTCCCAAGCCAGTTTCCCCCCTCATCATCCCATTTCAAAACCCCCATTCTGGGAGCCATGGGCCCGCCACCCCTCAACCGTGAGCCAACCTTAAAATACACATCCTGAGACTGGATGTGTTTCTCCTGTGCTTATGGGGAACATTTCCTGATTGCATTACATCACGCTGTTACTGCTGAAGCCATCAAGTGTCGCTTTTAAAAAAAGCTTAGTCCCTCAATTGAACGCTTGCCAATCTCAGAAGAGTCCTCCTAAGGAGGTTGTGGCCTTGTCTGCTACGTCAGTCAGGTAAATAATATGTTTTTGACACCATATCTACATTTATCAGTGTGTGGTTCATTACAGGAAAAGCCAAGACTGCAGGCAGGTTTGTGATATTCAGTATCAGTCAAAATTGATTCTGTGTATCACACTGAAACTGAATTCCAGAAAATCTGACTTGATTTCTAAGTTTGAGCGGACACTTTAAATATCGATGGTTATCATATGGCGTTCACAGATTGCCAGTTAAAGGTGTCAGACTTACTTCCCTTGCCCCCCGTGCAAAACGAGAAATGGTGGGGCTAAGTCGTTCCATCACTGATCTGCCATCAGCGGTAATGAGGGAAGACTGTCGCGATGCGTCACTTCAGAGCTGAGGCGGAACAGCGCTGTGTGTGTGTGCATGCCTCAGTGTGTGTGTGTGTGTGTGTGTATGTGAAGCTCCCGCTGTGTGCTCACATACTATGCCTCTTGTGCTCCCGCAATGTGTAAGAACAAAGGTGCAATGACGGCAGAACTGCATAACGGCGCGGTTGGGGAAGAGCAATTTAGATGTAGACAATGTGCCACATTAAACATACTGGTAACCAGATTTTTTTTTTAATGACCTCCTGGCCACAGTACACTTAATCTTACATGAGCCCCTCTGATAAGAGGTTACAAGTCCCCAAATCTGGGAACCCTTCGGCAATAATCGTATGTTAGACGACATACTGTATATGTCTCTGGGAATGGATTCAAATTTCTCCTTAATTCCGGGGAAGCCAGCTGTTGGCATTGAACGACCATATACCACACTTGGCTGATGCATAGTTCTTCAATACAAATTGGATTACAAATGTACTGTGAGTGGAAACCAGTTAACTTTCCATGCTAAAAATCCAGACTTCAGTGTTTAAGTTGGGGCCTTGTGATCTTTATTCACAGAAAAAATGAATTACAAGTGAACCCAAAATGTGCATAATATGCAATAGTCATGACTGATCCTATCCATGTACTGTGAGAGGTCAAGCAGGAAATACTTCAAAGTCGAGACAGACACTGCTGAGTACCAAAGCAAATCAAAATGAAATGGATAATCATGGACAAAAGAGGGAAAAGGTCCTGCAGAAATACATTTCAAAGGGCACTGGTGATAAAACTTGCAACGGCCAAATTATATCCACCAGTCCATCCCTGATAACAAGCGTTTGTATATGCCTAGTGACTGGATGTAAATGCTGGTTGGCCATAGATTTTGCTGGATGTTCAAATACCTTTTCTATACTGAGAGAGTAATGTGAGGTGACTTAACAATAGGCCTTTATGACCATTTGTTGATCAGATGTTTTGGTTACCAGATAAATCTCAGGGTCAATGACATAAATCCTAGCACCCCCAACCTCCCCGTAAAATGTGTTAAAGGGGCCCAACAAACTATTTTACAGTAAGCGTTCAAATGGTTAGGCACCGCTTGTTTCATCAAAGGCTTTTTGTGTGTTTATTTTTGTGTGGAATTTGTTAAACGCTGACTACATCCATCAAATCCACAGAAATCCCCGAATCAATCAACTAAGTTTAGTTTAACTTCAGGGGCCCGGCCGAAGACAATCGGCTCATTACATGAGTGTGCTCGTTCAGTCGCTCCGTGGACAGCTGGCTCACTGGGGACGAGGAGGGGAATGTTAGATTTCAGAAGCCTTCCCCGACAGTAATATATATATCACCTTGCATGTCAGTGAAGGCCCATGTGACCTCTGACATTCCGGTTGAGGATATAGACCGGGTAATGTAGACACTTCTCCGTTACACTAGCCGGCTGTGGAATGCGAATGCCAATATTCACCTCCGGATACCAGCCAATCTCGCGTTTGGCTTTTGTCGCAAAGGGTAGCATGAGTTCATACAGCCCAAGGGGTTGTGCCATTTCTCATAACAGTGAAGACGTTTCGCACACTAGAGTTCCTATTTCTCGAGTCACTAATATGATCAGTGAAACATCAGAATTCCTTTTTTTCGATTTATGTACTTCCTCGGATAATTAAAGAATACCAGTATGGAAAATACTGAGAGCGTTCTGCTTAACTGGGAGTTGAGCAGAAACTCCCCTTTGAAGGAAAACATCCAACAAAGCTGGGATCTTCACCAAACACTTTTAAACTGCTGTTGTAATTAATGACGCAGTGTAAGGACAAAGATATTCAAATGAATTTTAACGACTTGTTGGCTTGACTCTGCTGCCCTGAAAATGCCTGGAGTTCAAAGACAAGCGGAGTGTCAACATGGCAAATGTCTCAGTCCCCTCATTATGCAGCACTTACCCCTCCGGGAATGTGGTGAAGTTGTAAACAACAGATCCGCAGGGCAAACAAGGGCTTTTATCCACGCGTCCTTTGACATTTGCCGCAGCTCTCTTTTTTTCCCCCCTCTGTTTTCTCACGGGGTCAAATCACAACAGTGTACTTTACTCTCTCCCAGCTTGCTTCAACACCTCGTCACCTCACCGGTTAACCTTATATTTCAAACCCTATAGGGAGCCATATTAAAAACAGACCTCTTCACCTGTTGCTCTTCCTAACATGTCATTGTACATTTTGCAATCCATGGCTGCGTGTTGACTGAAATTATCAGCATTTATTTTGCTTCAGTAGGTACTCAGGGTCAAGCCCTTGGAGGCTCAAATTCTTATTTTGACGTCTTTATCAGATGAGTGCACATTAGAGTTAGTTGCAGACATTATGATGACATTAAGAGGACAGCTGCTGTCATTTGCGGTATGCTTCTGTCGGAGAGCTGTGAAGACCATAGCGTGATCTCCCTCCTGCAGGCAGATGGTCGGAGGGCTAACAGATGTATAGGCCAAACAATGTCTGATATACAGAGGCCAACAACATATTCAACCACTACTAATGTATTCCTTTTGGATCAAATGATGATGTTAATAAGAGAAGGCAAACCTTAAATGTACTAAGAAATTGTGTTATCCTTTAATGTCGTCTCTGAAACAACTTTACAAACACATTGCCACTGACTCAAACTGACCCATTTGGCCTTTGCTTGCTGCTCAGTAATCTGAGTAGATTACATGTGGAAGTGATATGGAGAATATTCCATCCAGCTTGTCAGGGACCAGCGGGAGCTATTATCATATTCATTACACCAATCAAGTCCTTAAAAACATATACATATAGGAAGGAGCCATAGAAGAATAATCAACATTTTGTGGTTCACATACAGATAGTTGTTGAGTAAAAAAAAACGACCTGTACTGTATGAGAAATGCACTTGAGTTAAAATTGGGGAAATGAGGAAATCCGGTTGTGAATTTTTAAGCGGGAAATAAAGTTTTCATCTTTAACCTCATTTCACCTTTTGAATCCTCTGGAAAAAAAAAAAAAAGCGGGGGCTCAGCCAAGCAGTCACATGGGCCTACTTGGTGAAAGAAACTCAAAACCAACACCTTCTGCGTCCAAGAACATGTGATGTGATGCGCGACACACAAACACACTCGGGCAGACGAAGACCTCTGATACGTCTTGACGGGTTACGCAAAGCACCAAATATGTATCAAATGTTGCTTAATGCACAGATGATGACAGGTGAAAAAAAAAATTCGGTGGAGAGTTCAACACAGGGGAGATTAACTTTGAATTTGATATCGAGAAATGATGTGATGAAACTCACTCAACTTAAAAACCCTTCTTCATGATCCCCATCCACAATGTGTTTTTCTTCATTCTTCATTCTTAAGAGCAGCAGATAGCTTAAACACCTGCCTCCATGTTTTGCACTATGTCCAAAAATGTGCTTCCCCTGCGAGGAGCCAGGCTGTAGACCCACACCACTGATGTGAGCGGCATGGATTAACAGCAGAGAAACAGTGTCTTTGAGCATCCACAGCATCACAGTATCTTGCCCATCTGCCATGAAGACATGAGCTAAAAATACAACTTTGCCCCTGTGGGAGGAGGCGTAGAGGGGTTGAGAAGGTTGCAAAGTGTCCACACTGGACATTAAAGCCAAGTAGCTGGAGAAGGAATTAAACCTGGCAGGTGAAGACTTGTAGCTGTTGTGATGCTCAGGCTTGATTTTTCTCATTCTGTGGCATTATAAGTAGTAACACAGTGGTCAAGAGCAGTCAGCTCCACAACACAGGCACTCAAATGCTTCCTCGTACATAAGCACGGTCGAGAAGTCATAAATCTACCAATTCCAAATTTGACCTAAGCTCAATTACAGGCCTGTGTTTATTAATGGAACAAAGCACTTGTATTAAAACACGTCTTTGTATTTGATTTCCTTCGCTGTTTTGAGAACAGAGATAAAAAAATATCTTGTAGTGAGACCTTTTTAAACCATTTCTGTAAATGAAAGTGCAGAATAGGTCTCTGTTAGTTGATTAAAGAACAGTGCAATACAGTTATACATGGAGAAAATCAAACCGTTGCACAGAAAAAGAGTACTAAAACTCTTCTACTGTTTCATCTAGAGAAAAGTAAGCATCGAGGTAAAAGCTGGCAACTTAAATAATCAACACAGCAAGTCATGAACCTGCAGAAAAACCTTTTCATTCTGAGCTTCATGCAGGACTTCAGCTCAATGACTCGTGGAAGACAACACAAGCCATGTGGCAGCTCACCTCGGACGGCAAAGCAACAAAATATTCCAACAGAATCCAGCAAATGTAGAAAAAAACAAATCCAGTTTTGTGTCAAGCCTCAGCCTGAGGACGTAATTCTCCCCGTGGCAGCCAGCGAGGGGCTGCAGGACAGCTGTTGCTGACGCAGAGTGGTGTCCTGCAGTGAAACCGGAGGAGTCCAGTCCAGGTAGGATCAGATCAGACCTTTTGACACTTCTGCAGCGGAACCGCGGCCCGGTTCCAACACAGCTGGTAGCTGCTGCTGCTCGCACACAACTCTAGTAGAAAGTTAAATGAGCCGGTTTGTTTGAGCTGAGGGGCAGGTGCAGCAACACGGATGAAACCTTCAGCTGGAATTACTCTCCTGCAGATACCACAAACAGGGAGCACAGATTCCTCTCATTTGTAAATCTATTATCTTATTGGTATCTGATTATACACTTCTTTAATGTCTAAATACTTATATATAACTATAATAATTATTTACTCATCCAGTCACTGCACAATAATAACTGTATATACTCTGTCACTGCACTATAACTTCACTTATTTGCACTTTATCTCTCTTTATATATTTGTTTAATTAATCAGTCACTGCAAAATAATAACTATATACTCTTTCAGTCACCACAACTGTCTATTTATTTATTATTATTATCATTCATTCACTGAACAGCAATTGCTCTGGACACTTTTTGCATATTTCTCTTTCATATCACCACAAATATATTTTTGTTTTTGTAAACGCTGCTGTTTAGGATTGCTGCTAACAAAGTTTCGTTGTGTCCTTGTATACAATGATAATAATAAAGATTCTATCTATCTATCTACTTCATGTCTAATGTTTTTAGCTTACTCTTTTATTGAGAGTGCCTTTTGTTTTATTGTTTAAATGATTAATAAATACATAGTTTACCCTGTAAGACCTTTGCAAACCTTCTTATGTGAAGATTCTATTGGAAATGTTTAATATGTATTATTATTCACTAGTGTTGAAGTAATTGTAAATAATGCAAAGACTTAAAAATAAAATCACGTCTATACACATTTTGCAATTTGATTTGTACACAATCAATTAGTCAGCAGGAGAAACTATTTTGTTAATTCGCTACGTGATTACTGCCATAAATGTTGAGGTCAGGGACCTGGTTGTGATAATTGTGACAGCTCAGGATCAAAGTTGTCTACAGGGTTATCGGATGATGAATCTGGCTCCTTTCCCTTACTTTCCTACAAAAGAAGCTAGGGAGGCAATTTTTAAAAATGTGTCAGAGGAGGACATCCTTTTCTTTTGTCAGAAAAAACTGGTTAATGAAAGGATTTTTTTTTGTGTAGGGTTCATTTGTAATAAAAAAAAAATGTTGATTTGTTTAAATATGAAGATAAAGATAAAGAGATAAAAGATCACCTTTATTGATTTTGCATTACAGCAGCTCAAGAAAACAGGAAACAGGAATATAATTATTAAAAATAAAAATAGAAGTTAAAAATCAAACATAAGTTGAATAAAAAAATACTATAATAGAAAATTATGTTCTTTGTTGAAATAACTGGAAAAAGAAACACATCTCAGAATATCTATCCTAGCAATTTATAAAAGTATCAAGTAATTGTTTTGTGGCTGCCTAAAAATTTGCTGCAAGTACAACCACAAGAGGGCAGCATAACCAGTTTAAAAGTTCAGTGGAAATATTGACTTCACGATAGGAACCATCGTAAAAAGAACGAGGGGGGAACATTATTGACGGGGACACCGTTACCATGGAGACTCACCCGCTACATCCGGACGCTCGGTGAAAACGGTTTGTTTTGGCAGTTACTCTGCACTTGTCTTCGTGTTATTTTGGTTAATACTGTGACAAAACAACTTTTATTAATCACTCGCTACAGGAATAATAATATTTTACTTTATAGCTAAACATTATTTTATTTGTGTTTAATCCTCCACGCAGACATTATTATGGACTCTGAGTATCTGAAAAGACACCTGGGGAAATGTCTGGCAGACGGACTGGCTGAAGTGGCCGAGCAGCGTCCAGTCAACCCCATCCTGTATCTCGCCCACTGGCTCTACAAGCACAACGAAAACGTGGAGCACCAGACGCAGGTGAGCTGCTGTACTGTTGTGTCGCCAGTAGGGGGCAGCATTACACAACACTGTGTATAGAAAGCAGCGTTTCCTGAGCTTTCTACAGCCAGGATGGTTAGTTTTGAGACTTCACTTATAAACAATCAGAGTCAAAGACAAAATCAAAGACAACAGATATTCCACCAGAGATAAATAGGCTACAACAATATGAAAAATAAAACACCTGGATATGACACAAATATTGTTTTTGTTCAGGAAACGATTAGAAGTCCGTTACAGAGACTATAGTGTGTGAAATGGATAAACTGAAATTGTGGTTTGATGAAAATAAATTATCGTTGAACTGGAATAAAACTAAATTTATGATTTTTGGAAATAGAAAAAAAAAGGAGGAACACATCAGCATGTCTGTAAACGATGTGTTCTCATTGAAAGAGTTTCTGAAGCCAAATTTTTGGGAGTCACAATTGATGAAAAACTGACGTGGAAACCTCACACAGAATACGTAAAGAGAAAATTGTGTAAATGTATTGGTCTTTTGTACAGAGCAAAGGACAGTTTGGATTCTGCTTCTCTCCATATGTTGTACTGTTCGCTTATTCTTCCATATTTCACTTATTGCAATGAGGTATGGGGCAGCACGTATGTGACCAACACTAAACCTTTGTTTGTGTTACAGGAAAGAGCGATCAGACTTATAAACAAAGTGAACGTTAGGGAACATACTAACAGACTGTTTACTAGCTCACGTGTTGAAATTTCAGGATCTAGTTCACTTGAAAACATCGTTAGTCATGTTTAAAGCTAGAAATAGATCATAACCCGAGAATGTACAGAAGTTGTTTGTATTTACATCTAATGAGGAGGATCATTGTCACGAACGGTAGGAAAACAAGGGAGGTGGACCCAAGTGCAGAAACCAAAAATATTTAATTAAACAAAAAGGCCAACGGCAACAAAACTTAACTTCAAAAGATCAACAAAAACCACAGGGATCTAAAACAGGGCGCCACAGAGGAGCACGAGCAAAACTGACATTCCTACAACATACAACAAACGACATAGAAACAGCATACAATGAACTGATACAGAGGGGAAGAAACACAGAGAGTAAATAGACACAGGTGAGACTAATGACACAGGTGAAGACAATGAGGACAATCAACACTGGAGGGAAACACACAGAGGAAGGAATGGACACAACACTGAGGACAACTACAAAAATAAAATACATGAAACACTGAAGACACACAGAACTCAAGAATGAAACAAACACACTAGAACATAAAGAAACACTGAAAATACAAACCTAAATAATACCAAATCATGACAATCATAGACGGAGATTTAATATTTAAAAGTCCATTTGCACGCACTAAATTAAATGTATGTGTATTTCAGTAAATGGAGTTAAATTATGGAATTATCTCGATAATCATTTAAAATGCTGCTCAAGTATCATTCAATTTAAAAGAATGTATAAAGAAAAGGCTCTGGGAAATGATGAATGTATTGAGTTAATCTAACTGATTGTATTTGATTGTTGATCTATTTGTTGTTTTGTGAAAGAAAGAGAAAACAACAGGTTAGCCATCTTATTCTGTAACAGTATCTTGTGTTATTAGGAAAAGGGGGGGGGGGGGCAGGTATTATAAGTTTTCTTCTTCCTGCTCCTGTTTGCTCATGAACAGTGTTTCAGCATTATGAGAAAATATTTTTTGTTGTGTATTATTGTGTTGAAACCAAACACTGAAATGAGCAAATAAATCAAATATGAAATTAAATTAAATTAAATATAAGGGTGGATGATTTGATCCATGATCCATTAAAAAAACTTTCTTTTTTAAAGTAAAATATTTTATTTATTTATTATTTTACAGGGACATTGCATATTGATAAACATTTTTGTAAATATGCCAGAGTTAGCCAAAAGGCTCATTTTCATCTGTTCTCCCTGGCCAGATTTTATAAAAGGCTCCCTAAAAAAAAAAAAAAAAATTCAAACATCACTAAAAGCTACAAAAACAAGTATTAGTGAAAGTATGTATCCAATAACCTACTAAAGTAAAGTTAATGTACACACAACAAGACAACATGTAACACTATATACAATAAACAAGTTACACAAGGCCACATATAAAACATTGAGTGAGCTATACCTGAAGCTCACCTCAACAGACAACTAACACACAGGTAATACCATTCACATGGCATACAAGAAAAAACCCTATAGAGTAGTTCTAAAATAAAATAAAAAGCTTTCATAAATCAACAGTCATCTGCAAATCAGACAAAGTAAGCAACCATCTTGTGAGCATATTTATAATATTTACTGTCGCAGCAAAATATGTAGATACTGATTGATTGATTGATTGATTGATTGATTGATTGATTGATTGATTGATTAAATTTATTTCAGACATATCATATAAAATCAAATATATAAAAAATACAAAAACAAAATGAAAAGCACGAAAATACAATAAACAAAAAACAATGTTCAAATTATTTCACAAAAAAAGAAAAAGCAAATTACATTCAGTTGATATGCCTGAAAAGGAGTAGGGAGAAGTATAAAACTTATTTAATCCTACCACTTTTCCACACCTCAATAATTAATATTTATAAAATTATTATATTTTCACGTGTCGGAAATAACAAAATGAAGAATAAATGATGATAAAAAATATTCAGCAGTTATCAAGTCAACCAAGTTGCCAAACTGTCATTAAATCAAGAACATTTTTATTATTTATTTTAGGTTATTTTAAGAAAATGCCGTCAGCTCATCTTCTCCCAGTGGCCACAGGATATAAAAATAGCTCATCAGATGTGTTTCTCATGAATGCTCTGCAGTTATGGTTATAATGATGTTGGAAAATATGACCCCAGCCACCTTAAGGAGAATAACTCCTCATGTTACGGCTACTAGCTGTTAAACTCCTTTAAGTAAATCTACTTCTGCTCTCTTCTCAACTCCCTCTTCTACAACCTCAAAGCCTTGATCTCCAATAGGTTGACGAAGACTTAGACGGCCTAAGCTCCTCAGGCTGAGACCTATAAAGCCACCAAGCTTAGTGAGGCCATGACAACAAAGACCTTTCACCTTTAGCTCACATCCACATACTGCTAACACAGAAACGGGACTGTAAACGCATTAGGGTCATACGTATTAAAAGGTCAATGGGTTAAATATGTTACAGCTTGTGTGGATATTGTGAATATATCAAACCTGCTTATACGGTGTGTCACAGACAGAACAAGTCACAGTAACATGCTTTTATTTTATTTTGCAGAGAAAAGCTAATATGTCGCTCCTGGAGGAGGAGCAGGCAGAAGCCGGAGAGGAGGGGTTACATCAGGAGACGCTCAAAGACGAGGAGCAGAGGATCAGTAAGGTCGTGGAAGAGTCTAATGAAGTATCCAATTTTCAAATAATACTGACTTTGTTTGATATAACTTTGGGCTGTTTTCACAGATTCACCTCTAAAAATTCTAGAAATATTCATGCAATCTTCCACAGTTGGTTGTTCACACGTCCCTCACAGGGGGAAACTTTCCCTGAAAACATAATGAAGCAATTCCTCCTGATCAAGCGCTATAAGGTTGCGCACAAGTCGCAGCATATACATGTCATCTCCCCTCCAATCCTGTATTTTCACTTGGCTCACCCCTACTTCACATGCACAATTTACTGGAGGGCTGGCAGGAAAATGTTCGGGTAAAGTCGGAATAATAAATTTGACTATTTGCGTTCACACATGCAGCTCATCCCGAAAATGTCAGGAGTTTTCCGGAGAAAGCAACATTAAAGTCTGATTACAAAGGTTCAGTAAAACTAATTCACTATTATGGCGTTATGTCTTTAGTCAGTGAATGATGCAGAGTTCTTCCTCCTTGTATTGAGAAGTTCATTCTGAGCAAAGATCCAGTGCTAGGAGGAACATGAGATCAAGATAGAAGAGATGAAGGTCCAGGAAAGCAAAGTCGTCGCTGTAATGTACCAAACTTACAAAAAAAAACCATTTGGATTTCACTTAGAATTCTTACCATGAAATTTAAGACCCTTCAAAAGTTTATCAACATCATCACATCAACAGATCCCTGAGCAGGAGCCTCCAGAGCTGTCTGATCCATCCACACCAGCACCAGCAGTAGCTCCTGAAGTTAACAATCCTGGAACAGAAGAGGAACAAGACGCTTCTGATCCATCCACACCAGCACCAGCAGTAGCTCCTGAAGTCAACAATCCTGGAACAGAAGAGGAACAAGATGCTTCTGATCCATCCACACCAGCACCGACAGTAGCTCCTGGAATTAACAATCCTGGAACAGAAGAGGAACAAGACGCTTCTGATCCATCCACACCAGCACCGACAGTAGCTCCTGGAATTAACAATCCTGGAACAGAAGAGGAACAAGACGCTTCTGATCCAGAAATCAAGCAGGATAGAGATGAACAAAAAACTGAAGCTCAGGAAAATGAGCCAGAGGTGATAAAAAAGTAGATCTTACATCTGTGTGCTTCTGGTGGTGGATCCTTCCTGATCTCTTGAAATCACTTCTCTGGTTTTGTTTTCTGAAATCTTTGTCAGCAGGGTTAGGGTTAGGGTTATGGTGCTTTTATTACTGCATGGTTTTGCTTTTCTGTGGTGTGAAAATAGTCATCCAGTAATTTCAAATAGTTCAAGCTGATGGTGTGTCTGCCAGGTGGAGGTTACAGATCAAGTAACCAATCCAGAGTCGCCTGAGGCGAAACCTCTGAAGGCCAGCAGCTCTTCCCTTTCTGACCTGAAAGAGGAGTCTGCAGAGGAGCCTGATGAAAAGACTGAAGACGAGCCAGGAAGCAATGAAGCAGAAGAGACGACGGAGGTGAATCCAAGTGACAATCAAGAAGACGAAAAGGAAAAGAGTGAAGTTGACCAAGAAGAGGAAAAGGTGACGACACACTCGATTAGCTTTATTCAAAACTCTTTGTCTGAAGGATTTAATCCATATTAACAAATGAAGAATCTAGAGTTCAGAGTTAAAAAACGTTAAGATTCATAATACTAAAATGTTTACATTACGTGTTAATCTGTCACTGCAGGTGGATGATCAACCTATCACTGACTCTGAGCAGACTGAAGCATTACACTCGACTCCCCGCCCAGATGCTGACGACTTACAAACAAACAAAACAGAAGAGCAACACGACAAACAGACCCCTCGTACTCCTGACCCTGAACACACAGAGAAGGTGATGAAAATACAGTTCAGCTGATTTTGATCGGCGGCATTCACAGATTAAAGACGCGAGAATTGCAGGATAAAGAGCAAGGAAGGAAATCGAAGTAGAAGTGAAAACTAGGACAAAGAGAGCTGAGGATATACATTACAGGATAGAGGACAAAGGCATTGAGACGGAGGAAGAAGACATCAGCTGGGAAGATAAAGGAAGATAGTGTGTGTGCAATGAAGGAAAGGAAAATACAGACAGGAGTCAGGCTGAGGAAAGGCAGATCCACTCATCTAAAAGCTGCAAGAACCAAGCATTTTGAGTCATTTTCAAGCAAAAGATTTGCTGGTTTAAGCTTCTTAAGTGCATTAATTTGCTGCTTGTATGTGATAGTAAAGCTTTGGTTTCAGTACTAACTCATATGCTTATTTTCTACACCACACTGTTTCCATAATAGGTTGAGTCGATGACAGAAAGTGGACAGGAGATGCAGAATTCAGTGTCTCCATCTCTTCAGGACGAGGAAAAGGTTTGACAGTGTTTCTGTCTTTGCACAATTTTGTAAAGATAGTCCAGAGGAGGCCGAGCATGTTGAGCTGAGAAACAAGAAGCAGTACACAGTCAGCCATGCAGGGGAAACTGTGATTTTTGAAATTCTTAACAAACTTTATCTTCTCAGGAGACGGACGATCGACGCGCAAGTGAGGCCGCTGATATCTCTGCTCCAGCTGACAGTGATGTAACAGCGGAGAGTGAGAGACCTGGAACTATTCAAGAGGAATCTGAAGACTAGGAGAAGGTAGACTCTGTGGGCCAGCTGATGACAAGTGGATATGACAAATGATTTATGATCTGTTAAAAATGTTAATAAAGTCACACAAACAAAGGGGATATGCTGAGATGCTTTTCATTTCTTATAGTTTTAGTTGTAAAGGAATTATTTCTCTGCTTTTTGATGATTAAATCCGTGCTGTTTAACAGTCCAATGATCCCAATGAAGGTCAAATAATACCAGAATTTATATGTAGTGTGGTGGATATATATGTGCAAATAAATAAGTCTAAACTTTAAAAAATAAACATGCATCACTTGTTTCTATCACTTCGTATCTTAGCTTCTCTGATCTTTAATTGTGATGTGTCTGATTTAACCTTATCTGAGCACTGGGCTGAAATCTGTGTGAAGATCATGTTAGTAGTGTGACAGATTCTGCAACATGCATACAGTACAGCCAAGCTTTATGAAACAAATGTGTTAATTGTGTAAGCTTGCAACATGTGAGATATTTTTGCTGGATGACTGTGCAGATTGCCTTTTCCTTCCTGACCTTTGCACTGAAGGAGGGGGAGGTACAATTTTTTTTTTTTTTGCACAAACACACAATTCTGTACTTTAAAATAGTCAATATTTGTTTCACGCTGCAGACTCGCTGACTGCGTCACTGAGCAGACACAGATGTAATCAGTATCTCGGTCCCAAAAAAAACAAAACAACTGGGAGGATCTATTTTAGCTGGAGTTTAAATGCGATGTCAGCAGCTGTGCAGCCACAGAGAGGGGTTCTGTTGTAGAGGAAGAAGATGATGCATTTCTACTAAAAAAAAAAAAAGAGGAGAGGAGAAATGGCGACGGAACTCATCGCCAACGCCGTGGCGACAATCGGCGGACTGATCACCGGTGTTATGAATTATTTCACCGACAGGTTTCTGACTCTTCCGCTGATGGCAACTCTGAGATATTTAGAGGAGACTGAGCTCAAAACTCTGCAAGAAGGTGAGTCCAAACTTTCTGTTTTATATCTCTCGAGTAAGAAGTTGTGTTGGAGCAGGCCATTGGAAGGATGTTTGAAACGAGTCATTGTGTTGTTGGATTGCAGCATTGAGATTGTTGCTCAACTCGTTGACACCCTTTTGCCTGATTTCTTCACTCAGCTCCAAGAACCCTGAAAGCCAGATCTCTGTGGCAGAACTCTGGAGCTGTCATCATGGCAGTGAGGAGACCTGGATGATTTTTGTGCAGAGAGGTAATGTATGAAAGCTGCAGTTTGGCAAAGCTCCCATTATTTTTGAAATGTCTAGTATGGAGAAAGAAAATATCGTGAAAAGTTTCATTATCACCCTTTTCCCTATTTTTTTCCCCCCACCTTTTGTTATAAATACTTATTTTGCTATTATGAAGCTTTTGTAAGATCATGCTTTAACACCAAGTTAAATATTAAGATCCCATACTCCATGTTTTTTTTTCATCATTGCACCATCCCAACTATTTGAAACCTTAAAATCTTCCACATCTTTCATAAATATTTACCCAACATCCAACTTTATCTTTGGGGGAAAGTTCTGGATCTCCACTGGAACCTAAAAGTTGTGCAGGGTTTAAACAACGTCTTGCTGCAATGAGAAAAACATTTGAAGATAATTTAAAGAAAAGGAAAACATAACGGTTCTTCTCTATACACTTGGCAGCAACAGGAAAAAGAAATGGGAGGAAATAGATACGGTGGCAGATACAACTAGACGAGACACCTCCACAAACACAGTAATAAATTGTCCAGCTGAATATGAAACAACCCTCCCAGAGACTGATGACATTAAATAAATTAACACAGAATAATCATGCATCCTGTATGTGTTGATGTGCTTTGGTATTCACAGCTCATGTCACTGAGTTCCGGCTGATCTTCTTTATGTCTTTATCGCCTGCAGGAGGCCGCAGCGCTGTCCTCTCTCAGGTCCCAGCTGGATGAGCTCGGGGTCCCTCTGTTCGCTGTGGTGAAGGAGGACGTCGGCAATGAGATCCAGAACTTCAGACCCTACTTCAAGGGGGAGATCTTCTTAGACGAAGAGGTGGGGAGTTTTTTTTTTTTTTTCTTTCTGAAATGAATCGACACATTGTTTCGATCAGCTCCCTCATGATGCCAAGATTTTCCTTTTTCATAAGTGGAAAAAGTCATTGATGCTCTGTGGTGAATCCGTTTAGATCTGCATGAATGATTCAAAGCTGCTTGTTTGTCTGCTGTCCCGGGCAGAGGCGGTTTTACGGACCCCGTGAGCGGAGGATGGGTGCCCTGGGGTTCGTGCGTGTCGGTGTGTGGATGAACAGCTTCAGGGCCATCAGGAACGGATTCTTTGGAAACGTCTCAGGAGAGGGCTTCGTACTTGGAGGGGTCTTTGTCATTGGTCAAGGACAGCAGGTAAAACCTTTAGAGACATCTGCACACCATCATATAATACACGTCAATACTGTCTTCTTTATTTTTATCAAACTGATCTAGTCGTTATGTTTTTCTATTCTGTTTACTCATTTTCATTCATATATATCATTTTAATTGTCTTAGGTATGAAAGTTGCTGTGCAGATAAATGTTTTGTTATCAGTTGTAATGACAAAATGATGATTCACATTCATATAAAATCACAGCTTGAGCCCCTTTTATTTCCTTTTCTGTGTAGAACAAACCCACTTTGTTTTGATTTTCTCCTGCAGGGGATTCTTCTGGAGCACAGAGAGATTGAATTTGGAGATAAAGTCGACCTTGAACACGTCCTCTGGGCTGCAAGGAGAATATCACAAGAGCTCCGGCCATACAGATAGAACAGTTTTATCGCTGGTGGATAACAGATCGAATGTCGAGTCCAGACTAAAACGAGAAAAGTGTTTGTTTGTAGATTGGATATGTGAGTTTGTTGGTCTCAGGATGCATTTTGCAGTATGACTTTGTAGTAATAGGATCTGAGTGTGTTAATGATGGTTTGTCTTTAAACTCAAAAGAGGAAGCAGATCTGATGTCTAACACTTGGCTTCCTGTTATTACTCAGTGATGCTGTTATTTTGTTATTTTGGGAGGTGAGACTCTAGACCTTTGACAAATAAAACTTTTCTCTGTGCGCTAAAGTTTTTCTTGTTATTCATTGCTTGGAGGAAGTTGTTCAGATGTTGGACTTTTATCTAAATTCTTCTGGGTGGGGCTGTTTCCTGTCTTTTCCACATTTAGTACTGTGAGTATCTTCCCTCATGTCATGCAAAAAAAAAGACACATTTTCCCAAATTTGTACCTTTGCAGTAATAACTGTATCGTCATAAAGTTCAAGTCACACTTCATACTTTCTCATACATCTCAAGCAACAATAGAAACAAGAGTACTTTGAGGGTGTGTAATGCAAAAAAATGGTTTCCTTTTTCTGCTGCTTATCTCTTACTAGTAAATTTATCATGAAGGTTCTGCTGCATTTAATGTTGATTTATGTTTATGTTATCTGTAATGTTTGATTACGAAGAAAGGATCAACTTAAATATAAACTCTGCAAATGTAAGTGGGCGAAACTATCTTAGCTGAAGGTTCATTCAAATTGTTTGAGGACCCTGAAAATTCTCAAATTTTTCCATTTCCGACTTTAATATTTTGAATACTCGTTTGGAAGATTGAAGATGTGATACGACTGAAAGATCAGCTATGCTGGCAGGACTTAGTGGGGAAGATTGTGGAGACAAATTAAAATTTGCTCCTCAAATTTTTCCGTTACATTAACTTCTCAAACATTCCAGTTACACCCTATGAACGGATAGAACAGCTCTGTGACTTCTCCGCGTGTAAACAGCGTCTTTCTGAGTAAGAGGAGTCATAAGAGAAGCACACGGAGCTGCACTTGGAGAGTTTTAAAGGCGTCAGTCACAAGTCTTGACATGGTCATTACATATTATACATTATGAAATTTTGAGAACAAATCTCTGTCAAATATTCTCAAGTAATTTCTATAAAATAAAGAAATTAATCCTTTGATTATTTTTTTATTAAGCACATGCTGTGTAAGTATCTCATATCCATTCTCCTTCCAGTAATGTCCTTCATCCTGCAGGGGGAGCTGTGAGATGTTCAGAATAATGCTCTCTAGCAAATTATGCCATATTTGTCAATATTTGTAGGCTTCAAGTACTTAAAATGTTTCTGTAAGCAAAAAGATGAGGCTCATTTTTACACTTATCATTATAAATATATTGTTAATATTCAAAAATTGCCTGGTAACTTGTACAACTCACTGTTCTGAAAACATGTAATGAGCCTCACACTTAAATTATTATAAATAGTAATATGTATACATTTAATTTTCTCACCACCAGTTATCAAATGGGACAGTTATTGCATGTACATTTCCAAACAGCAATGACTTTCTCTTGTCTTTTTGTGCTACAAGTTCTAATTGGCACATTAGTAGTCCAATCAAATGCGCTCTATTAATTACAATCCAGCCAATCAGCTTAGCAGGGGGGCGGATCTTCCTACCCAGCCAGAGAAATGTCCCAGCAAGGTGCGCTGGATCGATTTGAACAACATGGACTCAGGTACGTGAACTAATTTGACCCATTTTGTATCAATTTATTGAATATGTGGCGACTTTAAGTGACATAGTGAAGACTTTAGCTGTCCCCCATCAGCGTGTGTCCGTCAGTATTTGTTGTGCGAGAGTATTTTTGAGTACGTAGGAAGAGCCGCCTCTTTTTAAGACGTTGAAAATTTAAATGTGTGTTTTACGTGGTTTGTTTTCAGTTTGAGTGTCATTTTTTAAATCTATATTATCTCCCGAAAGTAGGCAGAACACATGGGGAAGTTGCGTAGTAGCTTTTGAAGAAGCAAATGAAACTTAATTAGATCTATCTCGGTCGCCATGGTTACGCGCTTTAAATGTCGAACGTCACCTTTGACGCCACGTCGCTGTCCGAGGTGCTGAAAGTTAAGCGCCGTGATACGTCCGGGGGGAAACCCCTATGAGGACAACCGGGTGAGGTTAAGTGATATGTTTCCATGGTAACAGCACCACGTGACATCCGGACTCTTAAGCAGGTCAAGTCCAAGATAAATAAACTCGTTAAATCCCCATTTTCAGGTGCGAATACAGTCTATTTTCTGCCCTTTTTTAAATGGCCTAATGTGTTTAATGTAATGTGAGTTACGTCATGCTCTACATGGGCTCCTTGCTGTTTTTTTTTGTTTTTTGTGATCAACTTTTTATTGAAATTTTACATAAGATGCTTATACACATGAGCTTCAATGACAGAAACCCAAGACAGCATCATCAAACATACAAACTATTTACAGATCGCCCGTTGCCTTGATGAGGAAAAATATACATAAAATTTAAAACAAAGACAAAATGACTGAATGAAATTATGATATGCATGTACACACACACACACACATATATATACCCATACACACATATGCCCCCAAAATAAAACCTATAGACACAGAACAATAAATAAAACTAAAACAGATAAAAATAAAATAAAAATAATTCAAGCAAACAATTTCACAAAAAGTGTAAGTTTTCGTTTTGTTTATAATACCGGTTATATTTGTTCAAGAAAAAGTGGATCAGAAAGAGTTGAAATAAGGAAATCCCAAGCCTAATGATCTTTCAATAAGTAATAGTTAAACCGTTCTTTTATCGATGGAGATTCAACAGAGAACCAAGAATGTATCTCCTTGCTGTTTTGATGAATTGCTGTTTATTTTCCAAAACACTTTTTTTCCCTGTGGGACTCAGACAGGTGAGAGAGATGCATCATGGGCAGGCATGGACCAAAAGGTAACTCCAGGAATACAAATTATCAGCCATCATGTCACAGAGACACCTGCCTCGGTGAGTTGTAATATCTGGTTCATTCCTCCAGAAAGATCTGTGTGTGTGTGTGTGTGTGTGTGTGTGTGTTGGAAAAGTTATCTTCTGTGAACATAATGCAGTCTCAGTATGCAGGAAACATATCATCTGAGGATCCCTTTCCTTCCTGCTGTATGCTGTATGCAGACTCCTCCACCCGGAGCTGAGCCTGCGGTGGAGCGTGTGTGAAAGGGGACCCTGCCGGCCGCCATGGCTCACTCGTCAGACCCGTCCCGCAGGGAGAAGACCCCCGGGACCCAGGGGTCACACACGGCTACACGCAACCTCTTGCGGAAGAAGGAGCAGCGCCGGCGTGGAATACGATCCTCGTCGCCCATGGGCCGGGTCATCCTCATCAACTCTCCTGTGGACGGTGAGGAGCGGGTTTGGCTGCCGGCTTGTGTAGTGCAGATTACAGCCTCCAGTTTATTATTTTATGATACAACCTGTTTTTAAATAATCTTTTATTAAGAGTAAAGGCTGTAAATGAAACACAAACTTTTCTTTTTACCCCCAAGATTTAAAATAAATTACATTTTGTAACTGTATTTCAAAACGTAATATTATTGGGACACTGGATGTGCATCGATAGTCTCTTTAAAAGCATCAAGGTTTCCTTCACTTTGCTCTTTTCCTAAATCTGTCTGAGTGAGGGACCAGTATAAGATCTCTTCCACGACGGGAGTTGACTTTAAGTTGTTCAAACATCTTAATAACCTACTTATTATACTTGAATAGACGTACAACACACATATAAGAGCTGAAAGTTTAATCTGTTATTTGTCTTTATTCCGGTGTGATACACCTTTGATAGTTGGATTAATCAGATCAGTCAGATCACCTGCAGCGTCCCATCATTAACTGATATCCAATAAGTGTGTGTGTGTGTGTGTGTCTGCTATAAAAAGACTTGGCGGATGTGTCAACAAGGCTGTTCTCTTGTCTCCTTGCTCATCAGAGATACCTCTTCGTTTTCAATCTCTGCCCGAGCTTTGGGACTGAAATGGCAAAACCAGTTTGACTTCTGGTTCAGTAAATATGAAATAAGTCATCAGCTCTGGTCTCATTGTTAAGAGAAACCAACCTGGTCAAGCCAACTACAGTGATACAACACAAAGTTACAGATAGTATGGAAACAAAATAAAATATACATCACATAAAATCACAAAAAAATAGTTTGTTTTTTTAACCTTAAATGAGAAACTAACCCTAAAAAAAGTCCCTCAGTGCTACTGAGTCCCTCTGCACCTTTAAGAAAAAGCTAAAGACCCAGCTCTTTCATGAACACCTACTAACTTAATGATGATGGTCTCCATATTATTGATGATGGTAATGACGATGGTTTTTGTTTGATAACGACGACTTATAAGATGGTTTCTATACTGATTAGAGCTCTCAAGAACTGCCCTCAATGTTGTGCTTTGCCTCTGGTCACTTCCTGTCAGCACCTGTGTGTCCAATCAGACTCAAAGCTGATCGTTTGCTCTTACTGACATTGTTCCCTTTTTTTCTAGATCCTTGCTTGTGTTGTTCTTACTCTCTGATGTACGTCGCTTTGGATAAAAGTGTCTGAAAAGTGAATTGTAGAATTTTAGTAGAATTGTACTGGTTGAGCTGTTTCTGGAAGCGAGTGGTAATCATTGAAGCTACTTTGGGTGAAAATCTCAACGTTTTAACATTTGCTTTTTTGTGTCATGTGGATTATTTTAGGTTTAAACTCTTTCAGAATCCTACTTGGGGGGTTTATGATCAGCTTTTAAATTTAATAAGCGCTCTCCTTGGAGTGATAGAAACTGAGGTCTATTTAAAATCTCAGTATCTTTCAGTATATCAGAAAACATTAAGGACCCTGGGGCGTCGGTAGCCTAGAGGTTATGTCACATGCCCCACGCACAGGGTCTATAGTCCTCATTGCAGTGGCCATGGGTTCGAATCCTACATCAGCCATTTGCTGCATGTCATCCCGTACTCTCTCCTCCCAACATTTCCTGTCTCTCTTTATCTGTCCTCTCCAATAAAAGCAAAAAAATGCCCCCCAAAAATACCTTTAAAAAAAAGAGAAAACATTAACACTGTCAGGCTGTCAGAATAGATTTAGAAACAGATTGAGTGAGCAGAAGATTTCTGTCGTTAACTTCAAAAACTATGGTACAGTTTTTTCCTCTGAGGAGTGTGACTACATAAATCACCATGTGGTATTTTCAGGAGGGGACGACTGCGAGGACCTCCACACGATCACAGTGGATAAAAGTGTGGACGGAAAACTCGGCTTCAGCGTGCGCGGCGGCTCCGAACATGGCCTCAGCATCTTTGTCAGCAAGGTGGAGGACAACAGCACAGCAGGTAAACCAACAATCTGCTGTGTGAAACTAAAGTGATTCAACGATTCACTGTAGCTGCTGTTTCCTAATGTTGCTCTTTAAATGTTTCAGTCTGTATTTGATCTTGTTTGTTGTTTTGTTTGCCAGAGGAAGCCGGCCTGCTTGTAGGAGATAAACTGGTGGAGGTGAACGGCGTCAGTCTCGAGAGCATCACGATGAGCAGCGCCGTGAAGGTCCTGACGGGAAACAACAGGTTGAGGATGGTGGTGAGACGGGTCGGAAAAGTCCCCGGCATCCGCTTCTCCAAAGAGAAGACCACATGGTAACAACAACAACAACAAAAACAACTCCTCTGATGTTTATAAGAAAAGTATTATATAGAAAGTGAGGGTGTGTACTGTTCGTCTTCCAGGGTGGATTTGATCCACAGGCGTATGGTGGTGGAGGAGAGCGGGCGGACACCTTCAGAGACGAGCTCAGGCAGCGCCCTGCAGAGGATCGTCCACCTTTACACCACCTCGGACGACTACTGCCTTGGCTTCAACATCCGCGGGGGGAAGGAGTTCGGCCTGGGGATCTACGTCTCCAAGTAGGCCTGTGGGGACCCTTGAAATTCAAACAACACAGCACGTCTTTTACTGAATGTATTGAGCTCTCTCCTGTTGTTGTTGTTGTTGTTGTTTCAGACTGGATCCTGGTGGTCTGGCTGAGCAGAACGGGATAAAGATGGGGGACCAGATCATGGCCGCCAACGGAGTGAGCTTTGAGGACATCAGCCACAGCAGTGCAGTGGAGGTGCTGAAGAGTCACACACACATCATGCTGACCATCAAGGTGAGAGAGTGCGACATCTTGAGGCCCAAATTCTGATTTCCTTTTTGAATAAAGGCTGTTAATTAATGTTAAAGTCTTTATATGCGATTTTTCACACTTAAATATAATATAAATCAAGTATATCCTCTGAAAATAACTCTGTGAGTCATGACTGTCTACAATGGGTGTAACACCCGAGTCCCACTGTCTGTGATGTTTTCAGAGTTTTCAGAGTCCTATCTTCACTTTGTTTACATCGCCAGGACGGCCGGCTGACTCCTCCCCTCACGTATAAAAGTTGTTTAATTGAGGGACTAGAGAAAAGAAGAATAACATACTGTACTCACTGCTTAACTGTGTTTCTAGATCACGCTCATTTCAGGTAAATTTACATGCAGTGTGACGATACGAGCATAATAAAGATCACTAGCATTAGCATGCTAACACAACAATGCACCGCAAGTTGTTTTGGTTTTATGCTGGTGCTCAAGGGCGACATCTACTGGATCAAAAAAATCCCATATAAAGCCTTTAAGTAGTGGATGCAATCATAAAAGATCTGACATTATTTTGCAGAAGTAAGGAGGTCTCAGTTGGATGTTTGGTGTTGAATTCTTTGATAACAAGATAGAGGGGGTGTGTTATGTTTCATAACGACTCTTTATTATTAGAAGGCATGTTGGTTCTTTCATTACTTCTTCATTAAAGAGCGCACATGGTAACCTTCTGAACTGTTTCCTACCTCTCATCTTTAATTCTCTTCTACTGAACCCCCCCTCCCTCCACCCCCTCCCGCTGCTCCTCCTCCCTGTCACAAACCACACCGACTGCGTCGCTGCACAGAGGATGCAGTCTCAGTTTTGTGTGGCAGGCCTGACAGCTGGCACGCACTCGTAATATTCCTCGCTCACTTTACTTGTCGCAGCTTGGGTTTCGCTCAGTGAAAAATAGCCAGGCCGTGTGCATTATTCACCAGGCAGCCGGGATCAGGTGCTGATCAAAGCTTAGAGGCGTGTTTTTTGGGGGCATGTTTTATGATGCTATCCCTTCACTTTTCACACAGGAAGTGGACTTAAAAAGCTTCCCAGACATCAAAAGTTCCAGGAAAGTGATGAAGAGATGTGTCTCTATTAGAGGAAGGGGATTTGTTTGGGTTTTGGCTCTTTGTGTGGTTCTAGGGTTACTCTTTATCAAATATAGGATCCTATAAAAGTTTAAAGATCTCTACTGTATCTCGTTTGCATATCTGTGTCCACATCTCCACAGGAAGCAGGACGATACCCGGCTTATAAAGAGATGGTGGCAGAATACAGGTGGCTCAATAAGCGTATGTATCTGCTGTTTTTTTTTTACACATGTTTCAACAGCTGGAAGTTTGCATCTGTAAATAAACACACAGCGCCCCCCCTGTTATGTTTTTTTTTTTTTTAATTTTCCTGGTTTTCTCCCTCAGTGGCCAATGGCACTCAGAAATCTTCCTCCCAGGGCTCGGGCTCCACCTCCTCGGTGTCCTCTCTGTCGTCGGGGACTCCGGTCAGCTCTCTGAGCGGCCTGTCGCAGGTCATGTTCCCTCCCAGCATGCCGTTTGGTTCAGACATGGTGGATGTTTGCATCTCCACAGAGGACCTGAGGTCAGAGTTTTATCTTGAGACAAATGTAAAAAAAATACAAAAACAGGAAAGCGTTGTATTTTATGGAACTTTTTACTTCTTCAGGCTGAAACTCTAAGAACACTAAAAACAGGAAAATGCTGTAGAAATCCAAAAATGAATGAAACAACAGCAGACACTTTGCAAATAAATTAACCATGCAAAATCAAAAACGTCTCTGTGGGTCGGGCTTATCTGACTACCATGCAAGAGAAAACAAACCTACCTAACATTAGTCTTGAATCCTGGTTAATCCTGGTTTCTAATTTGATTGAGAAATGGTTCCTAATTGACATTTAGATTTATTTAACTTCCCTCCTCTGCTAAGTGTAGCTGCTAATCGTAGTTAGCTCAAATAGTCGTGCAGCCCCTTTCTCCATTTGGACATTAAGGCGGTTGCTGTATGTTTGCTTTGCCCTCTCACATGACAAAACTTACAGACACCACTAGATGTAACCGTGTAAGTTTTATTTTTGGTTTAGGTCAGTGTCGGAGCGAACTGAGACCGCCATGCAGACAGACCTCCCCTCTCAGAAAACCGCTTTGGACACGACTCGCAGCCTGGGTCTGACCACTCTGCTCAGAGACACGGCCATCAGAGGAGAGGAGGAGCAGACCAGAGGGAGGAAAGAGTCCACCAAGACCGCCGTGCTGATGGCTCTCAGCAGACCCAGCCGACCAATCAGCAGGTCCCAGAGTCAGGCCACCATTGCAGGTGAGGGAGGAGAGAGAGAGAGGGCGGTAAAGATGAAGAACAAGAGCGGATGGATAAAAGTGACCTATCGTTGCTCTCCATCACAGAGATCAACCAGAAGAAAGACAAGAAGCAGAAAGGGAAGGACCCGGAGGAGAAGAGCACCCTGCAGCGCTCGAAGACTTTAGTCAACCTGCTGTTTAAGGGGCGCAAGAGGGATGCTTCCAGGGCCAGATCCAAGTCCCCGTCCAAAGACAAGACCGGCAAAGGTAGTGTGCCCGCAAGTTTGGCTCATTCATGGGAGTTTGTTTTTAAAAGGAACAATACAGACGTTTTGAAACTTTATCCTTTAATGTGAATCTGCTGATGTTGCGTCAAAACCGTCTAGAGTAACATAAAAGATTTTATTTACAATATATCAAAAGTTTAAGTCTGTTTGAGTGTAAAGAGGTAGAAGTGCGTTCATTCTATGATGTCTTCAGAAGGACGTCAGGTCGGTGCGATGCCAAATTCCGAGATGCTCGGAGCGGTGGACGACATGGCCCGCAGGCTGCTGACGGAGGAGGAGGTGGAGGCTGTGATGAAGACGTGCAGAAGGGTACAAAGCAAAGATTCAAATATCAGATCCAAGCGTAGCTGACTGACTCAAGTTATTTTAAGTGATTGTTTACTTCCTTTTTTTTTTTTTAATGTCTCTTCACAGTATGTGGCGGAGCGGTCGGTGGAGAACTTGATACGCCACCTGCTGGCTGTGCTGGACAGACCGGAGAAGCTGCTGCTGCTGAGGGAGGTCAGGTAAGGAGAGGAAGAGGAAAATAAGATATTCAGTAGACAGTGACTCTAAAAGCTTCTTAGATGCAGATAAGGAGATGAATTATTAATTTGCTCATTGTATCGGGAGAATTACAATTTAAATTAATTTATTTATTTAGAGCTTTACCAAGCTGTTATTGATTCTAGACATGTATAAAAAAAAGATGACTACAGTGGTGCAGTTAGCCTAGTGGTTAGGTTGCACCCAATGTATGGACGGCCGTGGTCCTCCAGGCTGATGGCCTGGGTTTGAGTCCTGTCTGTGGCTCCTTTCCCGTATTTATCAGGATTTTCTCAAATGCTAATTTTTCAGTCTAAGATTGTGATAATTGGCTCAGTGGCCGACTTTGTAGTCTCACAATCAGAGGTCGGTGGTTCAATCCCAGCTCCTGTAGTTCACATGTCCAAGTGTCCTCAGGCGAGACACTGAACCCCGTATTGCTCCTGAGTGTCACAGGCATCAGATCAGTGAATGTGTGTGATGGAGAAGTTATATATTGATGGAAACTTTACAAAGCATCATCTTTGAATGTGACATGTAATCATAACTATACAACAATGACTCAGCACTGTCTTGTTTTCTCAGGATGCTGCTTCCTCCCTCTGACCTGAGTGCGTTCAATAACTTGGTGACTCCGCTGGAAGTCGAGGCCTACGACATCCTCAAGTACCGCTCGGGTGCGTACGACCCCTGCTGAATGTCAGGATCAGTAAGAAAACAAAAAACAGCAGCTCTACTCACTCTCTTTTCTCTCCTCTTCTTATTGTAGTCAAAACTCCTCCTCTTCGCTCGCCCATGTCCGGTCGAGCACCAAAACGACGCCTCATCACTCCCATCCCAGGTCAGTAGCTTTCACCTTGGAGACAACACCGCTGTGTTACACTCAGAGTTTAGTTTTTAGACTTTTAGATTTTAAGTTAAATTGTATTTTTACAAACATCTTGCATTTTATATAAGTAGAGGGCTGTTTGGTGTCATGAAGATGATTGCAAATGAGTGTTTTCTGTGCAGCTGCAGGATTGAAAAATGGGATAGAGAAAGATGCAGGAAGAAGGATAAGGACAAATAGAGAGGGGGGTCCATAGTCATAGCAGCAGGAGGTCCCCACCAACGATCCAGACGAGGAACCTTTGAGAGCTCAGGAGCTGCAGGCCTCCCTGCCAGCAGCTTTGTTTTCCTTTTTTTCCAGTATGTTGGTTTGTTGTTCTTGGGAAATAAAAATCTCAAGAACGCCTGAAGGGAATGTTTTTCTTTAATTTGGCACAAACCTCCACATGGTCATCAGAGGTCAAGTTCACTGTGACCTCACACTTGTCACATTCTCATATTAAGTCAGGTCTCAAATTCTAGGACAGGATTTCATTTCATCTGGTTTATTTTTATTATTTTTTCAGTTTGAGAGAATGAAAGTGTTCCTCCTGCTGTCAGAGGAAAGTTTGACCGATGGAATCATAAAGAGAGAGAGAGACTGTATCTGGTCTTCGGTCCCTTCATTCATTTATTTTGGTTCAACCTTTCCTGTTTAATGTAGACCTATTTATGCATGTGATTGTTTTTTTTCATCAGGATAGTTTATTCTAATATTTCCCTCAGATTTCCGGGGAGGCTTTGAGCTCCACAATGCCGAGGAGGTGGAGAAGGAGAGCAACCTCCTGGATCAGCTGGAGAGGCTCACTGTTTCAGGGCTCCAGAAGTCCAGAGAGAGGCCCCCAACCCCCAGATCCTTCACCCAGCTGCTGGACATCCCTGTGGACGGATACGACACAGAGTCCAGAGACCTCAGACCTGCCTCTTCCAGCCCCGCGCTCCCTAACTGGCTCCTGACCCGCAGCGAGGACTCCCGCCCTCCTCTCCGCACCGACATCGGCACCATCCGCTCCGTCCACTTCGACGAGGTTTCCCTGCACTCGACTTTAGAGAGGCGGAGATCTCCGTCCAGAAACGGACACACCAGAGGCAGGAAGAAAAGCACGGACAGCAGCAAAGAATCTGTGTTCACGCTGCAGAGCGCGGCTCGCAGGAGTCGACCGCTGTTGTCTCGGGTGTTCAGTTCAGATCAGCAGACGGGGAGCGAGCAGGTGAACGGACATCGGGATCAATCTGAGAACAGACTCAACGGAGCCGAGCCTGAGCAGGAGTACAAACTAAAGACTGTCACCATCTCCAAGACCAAGCAGTCTCTGGGTAAATGTTAACGTCTGAGATGTTAGAATCGTAAAATAAATACCACATGTTGCGATTTAAAGGGTCAGTCCACTAAAATAACAAAAGTGACCTTCAATTTTCCACTAACCTTGGCTGTGTTTCCAAACACAATGTCCCGAGTACTCAGGATCCATTGAGACAGTTTTCATCAGAGACATATTTGTTGTTATAAAAATAAACATTTTTAATAAAGTAATCAAACTCTTTCCACTCAGCACAGATCATAAAGCACAGGGGGTAAAAATATGAAATGGCAGCAGTGGGAGGATAAAACTCAGCAACATTTTAAAAGCGTTCTATGAAAGATAAATAGAAGAAAGATGAGGGTTAAATCAAGTAAAACATATACACTCAACGTAATGCCTAAAGATAAGAGTGAGAATAGATATTGTCAGTGTCACTTCTTGACGGCTGTTTTCCAGCAGTCCTCCTGAAAATTGCATCGCTGACATCCGCCTTTGTTGTTCTGCTGTTTCAGGCATCAGTATATCCGGGGGCATGGAGTCCAAGGTTCAGCCGGTTGTGAAGATCGAGAAGATCTTCCCAGGAGGAGCCGCCTCCACCTGTGAAGTGCTCAAGGTGATTCAAGAAACGAATGATGCAGTTCAACACTTCACACAATATCATCGACTTCCAGACTATGAAATGATGACGGAATCAATTTTTCAATCAGCCATTCATTGTGACACATTTATTCCTCCACCAGAACTTACAACTGAACCTTAATTTGTTGGCGGAGAGGCAAACGTACACCGGGCAGTATTTTTACTCTATGATGATAACTATCTGAAACTTTCACTCTTGTGTCCTCAGGCTGGATTCGAGTTGGTGTCAGTGGACGGAGTCACCCTGCGAGGAGTCACTCATCAACACGCTGTGGACATCATCAGAAAAGCCTTCAGCAACAAGGCCAAAGACCCCATGGTGCTGGTGGTCAAAGTCCCCAAAAACATTTCAACGGAGACGTGAGACACTCGTCGTGAAGTTTAGAAACATGGCAGACTCTCGTACCGACGGAGACACAGACTGGAAAACTGGAACTTCAGCCCCGCACACAGTGAGGTGCTCTGAGGTATTTCATTTTGCCATTCATGTTTGTATAAAAAATAAGATGGACACTTGTTGCTGTTGAGCATCTTAAGCTGAAAAACAAGACTTCAAAATGAGTTCAAAATGAAAAGTACAAGAGGAATCTCGTCACAGATGCGTCCATTTTTTACAGAAAATAAGCTTCATAATCTTAAAGGGGACATATTATGAAAAATCCACTTCTACAGTGTTTTTGAACATTTATTTGGGTAACCTGAGTGTCTACTGACCCACAAAATGTTAAATAAACCCATCCAGTCCTTTGTTTGTGGTCTGCATAAGTCTTACAACACAGAGAAAAATGCTCTGTTTCAAATGTGCTCTCCTTGTGATGTCACAGTGGGATTCTAAAAAAATCCCCTCCCCTCCCCTCCCCTGGTATCTCCACCCATGGACTCCACCCCCAGACTAGAGCAAAACTTTTGTGCAGGTCCGCCATTTTTATTCTCGCTAGCGAAGGAGTGATGTCTTCTGGGAAAACTCGGGGGGGGGGGGGGGGGGGGGGGGGGGGGTCATTACATTTAAAGAGACACACACACCAAAACGGAGCGTTCTGAGAGAGCTGGTTTCTACAGGGTCACAAACCTCCTCTGGTGCTTGATTCATGTTATATTTTGACCAAAGCACAGCACAGATGTTTCATTTAGACCACAGGGGGACTGTTTGAAAAGGTGGAGAAGGGGGGATGATATGTCCTCTTTAAACATTGTTGCTCCTGATGCCTTAATAACTCACCTTAACATAACCCAGGAGCCGATCATCATTACATGAAATATGTCCTGGACCAGCAGCGTGCATCAATGTTTCAGAACACTAAAGTGCAACCTGAGTGCCTTCAAAAGGCCTGAGGACTAAATATAAAAAAAGTCTAACTTCATGTTACTTGAAGTCTACATACTGACCAGCAGAGGGCGCACACGAGCTGTGAACATGAACAAATGTAATCAAGTTGAGTATTGGAGAATAAAGAATCCAGGTTGCCATTGAAGAGATTTACAACCCAAACTTAACTGTTGTTTCATGTACTGGCTGAATACTTTGTAAATGTATAAAATAAAAAGTGTTATATGGAAATATTAAAGGGTTAAAATCCAACAAACAAACACCTTCAACATTTTGTATTTCTTTAATTAAAAACATAGTAGGTTTGTTCAAGATATGTACAGCATGAAAATATACATTTAATGTCTTCATACAAATATTGTGGATTATAAAATCACAGAACAGACATCCACACAGACGTTAATATACAGGTGTCATATCTGGAGGAGGAGGAGCTAATAGAACAGGTGCGACATTGCTTTGGTCTATTCACAGTGGCTATGTTTGTATGTTTAAGGACACACATCTCGATGATTTCTCCGGGTCATTTACAGAGGAGGGAAACTCAATCAGCAGGTTATAATGGGACAAAACAAAAAGGGTTTTTTTTTTTTTCTTTCTCTGAGCTCGGCTGTGCGGAATAACAGGTCTTACACTTTAAAGGTCGTCAGGTAGTTTACTCATAAAGAGGCTCATTCAGTGCACGACTTCCCATCAGAGATTTAATCCTTAGTAACACATCAACACACAGTCATCTCTTTCTTCAGCTCTTACGCAGAAAAGTGATTAAAGTATTCGCTCTGATTATCAGATAAACGAGTCATGAAGGATTTGTTTCAGGACCGTCTCACACGTCTTAATCTGGAACATTTCTGTGAACCAGTAAAGAGATTAAATTCAGATGAGTGTATGTTTATTTTTTTAAAGTTCAGTTTGCCTCCTTCAACATATCATTGACTGACTGAAATGAAACATATGGAGCAGGTGACTTAAGGACTTCCTGCACGCCATGACTCTGACATACAGTTCACGCTGTGGTTGCTATTTGCCAGTTTTATAAATCTGATGTCTCAGGCCAGTTTATGAAAAGGTTTTAAACCAATGAGCAGCGTTTAATGCTTTACGTGAAAAGAAGAAAAAAAAAGATTCTGACCTCCCTCTCTTCAAACAAAGTTGATCACTCCCTTTTTGAATGTTTGGGGTTTAACATAAGAAAAAAGAGCAGCCATTGAAATCTAGATAAGCATCTCTGAACCACACAAACTACAAGTGTCGGCCTCAAAACATTAAACTCATTCTGTTTTTGGAAGTAGAAACCAAAATGCTAATAAAATGAAGCGTTAGATTTTTTTTTAAAACATGACTTTTGAGTTATTAAGATTTTTCTTGCCGGGTGTTTTATTTGCTTGATTAGCTAAAAACAGAAAGTTTCTCAGAGAGCTTTGAACACAGAAGAGAGGAAAACTCACGTGAAACTAATTAGCTTGGTTTCATGAAGTTTTCCCGGTAAGACCCGACAGTGAGCCTGGAACTGGATCTCTTTGAATTCATAGTAATGGAAAAACAGTCGGTTTCAATATTGCTTATGAACTTTTCCTGCTATGACGAGCATTAACGTCTGCTGTTAAAAAGCCAAATTTAATTTCTGAACATTCATGATATCATGATATACAGTGTGTCCAATACTTGGTATTGTATTTGATCCATATAACCCCCTTCTATATGAAAAAGGAAAAACCATTTAATCCAAACTTTCCACACAAATCTGTGCTGGTTTTAAAGCTGGTTCAGTCATAATCATGTTTTTCTAGATGATATTGTATCTGATTACATTGCACTCTGTTGATGTTTAGATCTAAACTTTCTGAGGTTTCATTGTTCAGGATGTAAGAGCACAATTTTAGGATTTTATTCCCTCATACTGGATTACATAAAAGTGTCCTAGACTGTCAAATTCTGCCTTTTTCAAAGTTATAAAACACCTTTTATGTGCCGTAGAATTTCAGAAAATCAGAATTCTTTGTTCAATCAAATTAAAGGAAGAAAACATCTGCAGTTACTCTTTTCAGTCCTGATGCCGTTTACATAAAGGCTTTAGTAGTTTTGACAGATCATCATCGCTCTCCAACCTCAGCACCGCGCTCTGATTCACTCACTCTCGACCTTGACGTGTGCAGAGTCCCACGTTTTCTGTCATCGTACAGCAGCGTGGGCGTTGTCCATATTAACGACACAAACAAGAGCAGACTGCTAACACAGAGTGGGAGTGTGGTGATAATCTGAGCAGGGAGGAGGAATCCTGACAAACACAGGAGGAGGAGGAGGAGGAGGAGGAGGAGGGTGAAATGTTACTCATACACATAATAACTCCCACTAAAACTGCGGGAAAAGACGTAGCTGATAAACACTCACATAGACGATAATGAGTCGGGGGCAGAGGACTGAGGTGGCCTACTAACGACTAATAGAGGTCGTTGGCTTTTAAGTGGGACTCCTCGGAGATTAGACCGATGAGGCAGAGCTAATGAGCGGCTGATTTTACACTGCAGATGTTTTTTTTTTTGGTTTTTTTTACACGTCTCCTCAAACTGTTTTCACCTGGCATCCTAAGTGATGACATCACGAGTGGACAGCCTTAAGTACAGGTGTAAACACTACCGGTGATGGATATGGGCTTAGGATCTGACTCACCAGATGTTCGTCATATTTTGTAAAAAATGAAATGAAGTGAGGATACAGATGTGTCAGAGGACAACAAACAGTTTTTTTTTTTTTTTTTAGTTGAGTGGCTCTATTAGTTTCCAGAGACTCCAGTCTGCAGTAGTTTCTCACTCACTGATAAATTACACAGCTGTAAAGTGAAATTATGTTTCATAGAAAGTTTGATATTACACACTCGCTCTCTCTCTCTTTGTATCTGCAAGTAACAGTCGATGTCGTTCAAAGCCTAATAAAGGTAAATGCTGCTTTGTGTGTTATTTTGCTTGCAAAGTGTCAAACAAGTGGTCACTGGAAACACATTTTGAGATGCATGTCATGATAATTCCAGGTGTGAACAGCTGTGCTTTGAGATGTCCATTTGTGATGCTTGTGTGAACAGGGTCTATGTTTCCACCCAGACAGCGCAGAGGAGATCCGATCTGTGACGTGAAGGTGAATTAAAAAAAAAAAAAAAAAAAGCTGACAGTAGTGCAAATAAAACATGAACGGACACGAGGGTTCATATTTCCGTGGCGGCGATCTCGTCAAAGTTGATCTCGTTGCCGCTGCCCTCGTCCTCCTCCTGACTGAGCTCCTGCAGCAGCTGCTCCAGCTCGCGGTTCCTGCGGTACATCTGCACGTAGTTCTGCTGCAGCTGCTTCTGGTAGCGGATCACCTTGTCCTTCTCCTCCTGCCATATCTTGCGCTCCTCCTCGAAGCCCCCCATCTGCTGCTCCGCCCGCTGGTGCTCGAAGGCGAGCTCCGACTTCATCCTGTCCATCTGCAGCTTCATGTTCTGCAGCGCCTCTGCAGTGCTCTGCCGCTGAGCCTTCGCCTCGTCGCTCTCGTAGGCCAGCATGTGCTCCTCCGCCTCGTGGAACACCTGACACTGTCTGTTCCCCGGGCCCTGATTGGCCAAGGCGTCTCTGAGGTGAACCAGCTCCCCCTCCAGGCGTCCCACCTTCTCCCTCAGCAGCTCCGCCTCGCTCTTGCGCCGCTGGAGCTCGTTCTCGCACACCTCCAGCTCCAGGGTGCGCGTGCGCGTCGTCCCGCTGGCCTCCTGCAGGAGCGCCTGTGTGTTCGTCAGCTCGCCGCGAGACTCCCTGAGCTGACCGCGCAGGGACACGATCTCCCCCACGCGCTGGGACAACTCGCCCTGCACCTCCTTCAGCTGCTGCTTCAGCAACGAGATCTCGCCCGACTTCTGACACACCTGACGGAAGAAGAGAACGTACACTCAGCTCAGGAAAGCACACTGACGTAGAAGTAGCTGAAACAGTTTTTTCTTTTTTTTTACAAGATTTATTTTTGGGCTTTTTGTGCCTTTAATGGAGAGACAGGACAGTGGATGGAGTCGGAAATCAGGGAGAGAGAGAGTGGGGAATGACATGCGGGAAAGAAGCCACAGGTGGGCGGCGAACCCGGGCCGCCTGCTTGAGACGGCAGCCTCCATACATGGGGCGCGCGCACTAACCGCTGCGCCACCAGCACCCCAACAGTTTTTTCTTTGTCCAATCAACATTTTCATCAACCTCACATCACATCTTAATCAAAGTATTTTTTTTCTGCTACTCATTTTGTGGCCTGGCAGACCGAGATGAGGGCACTAAAACCCCCTTCAGAAAACCATAACAACTAAATCAACAACTCCTGTATCAAGTACTTAAACTTATAATGCACTGCATGATTATTACCCTCCATTTACTTTCCTTTAATACGGGATATAAAATGTATGAATAATTGCTTTATAGACAAGTTGCCACGCTCAGACTGATGATCCACAAATTAAAGTCTTGGCATAATATGAGCTTAAAGTAATGGGTCGTATAGAGTTTAGCGAGGGGTGAGAAAGTGTCAAATCAATAAGGATGACACCGTGATAAACTGCAGCTTTACAGCCCAAAACTTCTCTTTTAATGTGCTCACTGGTGAATCAAACATCTGTGTCCCTGATTCAGCTCATCTCCTCTCACCTCCCACTTGCTCTCCTCCAGTCGAGGCCCCAGCTGGATCTTCTCGTGCTCGTAGGACGTGCAGCGCTCTTCCAGCTGCTCCCTCTCCTGCAGGAGCTGAGCAAAGTCCTCCTGCAACTTCTTCTTCTCCTGCTGCAGTTGATACACCTGTGACCAAGACACGACAGCACCATTCAGACTGCCCGTTCAAGGCACAATATTTACGCCCCTCGCCTTTATTGTGAATATCAGAGAGGCGTAATGGGGTAATGAAGTGATCCCCCCTTCTGAGCCTAATTACTCAGTAGGGTAGTTAGAGCCAAGTCTCTAAAAACAGAAACAACAGCATCAACTGTGGTTTGTAACACAATAGAACCTGTCTGATTGTTTTGTCAGAGGTCCTGACCTGCAGCTGAAGCACCTGCTGAGCGCGCTGGGCCTTCTGCGAGGCGACCTGCATCCGGGTGGCACATCCCTGCCTCAGCTCCTCCAGCTCCAGCTCGAAGCGCTTCTGCTTCTCCTCATAGACCTGCAGACAAAGACAGTGGAACATGAAGCAAACGGGGCGAAATCTTTAAAAGACAAAATTTAATGTGGAATATTTACAGTCACAAAATTGGTGCTTTTTTTTTTTTTTTTTTTTTACTAACACCTCTTGGGAACTGGACATAGTCAGAATGCATGTGTCTTAGTGAAAACGCTCATCATGGTCAACACCTGAAAACCCTGGGACCCATCATTTATGGACTATTATATAGCCTGTTGGATGGCAGGAACTACTAGCCTAAGACTTAGTTTGCCACAAGCAAGGGTGTAAATTCATGTGCACTTAAACACAAATGGTGGATTACAGAGATCGAGATACAGATAAACTTGTTAGATCATAGTTGACGGATTTTGTTACAGCCCATATTTAACACCTCTTTTGCTCTCTGGCTGTTTGCCGCCATTTAACCAAATTGGGCTGAAAGTTAAGCCTGGTTCCCACTAGGTGGTCTGGTTTGGTTCAGTACAGTTTAGTACAGTAAACCCTGATCTTGTACTCTTACACTCACCGGATGGAGATACCGGTGTCAGCTACCTAATAGCTTGACATGTGACACAGTGTAGCCCACTAATTTATTCAACCAAGAAGAAGAATTGGACACAGTAAACAAAAGCAACATTTGAGGACGTCCAGCAATATGTGTTCTTTCGTTTTTGGGATGTGTCTTGAAAAACAGCCTTGAAATTATTCACTCGAATAATTACATATGGGACGTTTTGTGTTTGTTCTTTATTACCGTTGTTGCACAGGAAGTGATGATTCTTTTGACCAATCAATGGACTACAGTGTGTCTAGCTCCAACCTTTAGGGTCGGATCAGATCGCTTGGCACCCCAGCAGAAGGGAAGCAAAACATTAGGATGGTACAGATCGGTTATTCGGGTACCATTCCTAAGTTTTGACAGTGGAAATGCAGATAAATGTGCACCATACTGAACTGAACTGAACCGACTGCTTGGTGAAAATGGGGCTTTAGTGATCAATACTACAAACAGAAACCAGAACACTTCAAACTAATCTTTTTCCCCATTTCATATTTATTTGCAGATGTCTCTACAAACCTGACAAATAGCAGCTTCGTTCTCGTCCAGGTTGTCTCTGAGTGTCTGCAGCTCCAGCTCTCTCTCCCTCAGTTTGTCCTCCAGGTCCCTCACCACCCCTTCATAACCCTCCACCGGGCCCGGGGAGCGCCCACTAGACCCGCTGTCAGAGAGAGGGTGACCTCGGCCGCTGATCGAGCCAGAGCCGGTGCTCTTACTCGAAGACGAGCGCCCGCTGTCAGAGTTTGAGTGTCCGTGCGTGCTGACAGGTGGCGCGCTCTTCATGGGCTCCAGGTGACCTGCGGCGGTCTCCCCTGACGTCTGACTGTAGGGGGCGCTGCCGTATGGGGGGATGCTGCAGAGGGAGTTGCGTCCAGAGTCGGTCAGCTGACACGACTGGTTGCAGCCGCCGCCGCCGGTCCGCGTTCGGCCGTACACGTTGCTTTTCTCCGTGCTGGAGGGCGACGATTCTCTGTGGGTCGGGCTGAGCAGGTTCAGGTTGTTTTGGCTTTCTGATACGTTGGCAACATGGCGGGGGGAGAGGTACTGCATGGACGTCCGGTTCTTGGGAATGACGGGTTTGAAGGCAGTGGGCCGCAGCACCGTTTTCTCCATGTTCTACAGATGGATGACAAAATATTTGAAAAGTGAGCGTAACTCAAAAGTATGTCGGAATTTCTTTGTACCAGAAATCACCAAAATCACTTTTAATAAATAATTTACATAAACACTCTGCAAATTCTGCCTGAAAACAAAAATGATGACTAACTTAAAGGTCACATATTTTCCTGATTTTCAACAAGTTTAAATAAGTCTCAGATCTCCCCAAAACATGTGTGTGAAGTCTCATGTTCTAAATCCACTCTGATCCTGTATTTGATCATGCCTATAAACCCCTCTATTTCAGCCCTGCTCAGAACAAGCTGTTTCTGTGTCTGTAGCTTTAAATATGTAAATGAGCTGTGTTTGACCACGCCTCCTCTCTGGAAGGGCTATCTAAGATTTAGTCAGTAAACTTACCCTCTCTAGTTTTCCTGACACAGGGACCAGTTTTGGAGGCGGTCCGCCCATATTTCCATTTAACCCGGACACTTCTTGACTCCCGTCCACGTCTGTCCCCGGGCTCACGGGCGTCACATGGTTGTCGTTCCAGTCTCCCACAAAGTCCTCATTCAGGTAGGTATGGTTCCCATTCCCGCTCTCCTTTTCCATCAGACCCCTGCCGGAGCCTGTGGAGCTCTGTTTCAAGAGTGGCGGGATGTTCTGCAGTAAAGGGTCCTGGGGTGACTCAGAGCCCAGACAGGAGGCGCCCTGTGTGGGCCGCCGCACCCTGGCTCCCAGCTCCCCTCCAGAACGGAGGTCTTGGTAGGGTCCTGGACGGGCGGCGATGAGACTGCTGACAGAACCCATGGGATCCAGAGCGGAGGGTGGAGCGTTGACGGGGGACGAGGAGGAGGGGTGTCTCCTGCGGGATCCACTATGGCCGGGGGTGTGAGGCTCAGTAGAGATGGGCAGAGCCTGAACCAGAGCCATGATGGCGGCTCGGAGGGGTCAAATGTTCTGTGAGGAGAAAACAAAAACAATGGATTCTTAACTTTAAAACAAGATAGCAAGATAGCAAGGAAGGAAGGAAGGAAAGCAAGATATCAAGAGAGCAAGAAAGGAAGGAAGGAAAGAAAGCAAGAAAGAAAGGAAGGAAGGAAGGAAAGAAAGCAAGAAAGAAAGGAAGGAAGGACAGAAAGCAAGATAGCAAGAAAGGAAGGAAGGAAGGAAGGAAAGAAAGCAAGATAGGAAGGAAGGAAGGAATGAAAGCAAGATAGCAAGAAAGGAAGGAAGGAAGGGAGGAAGGAATGAAAGCAAGATAGCAAGAAAGGAAGGAAGGAAGGAAAGAAAGCAAGAAAGGAAGGAAGGAAGGGAGGAAAGAAAGCAAGATAGCAAGAAAGGAAGGAAGGAAGGAAGGAAAGAAAGCAACTCTTTAAGGACGAGTCGTAGTCGTGGACGATCTTCAACCAGTCCCCTTGGCAACTGGACTGGTCGATGCCTTCAAGCTTCAAATGTCTCAGTTTTTAAGTACAGATCAAGTCACATGTCTTGATATTAAGTGTTTCAGGTCTCTGAATGATGACAATGAAAATGCAAAGGTGTTCTAATTGTTGGAGAAACTTTTTGTTTATGCAATAGTTTTCCACAAATACCTGAAAGATCAGATTCAAACTGTTCACTCACAAAAGGTGCTGTCGAGGAATTTGACTCACTCAACAAGACACAGAAACTACAACAGAGTCTAAACAGAGTGGATGTACAGTAGACTGCAGCATACTGATTTCCCCGCACAAGACCATGTCGGCCCACACACACACAGAACCAGGACAGGCCATTCATGAAGCCCATTCAAGCAGCACAAACGGGGGGCTTGCGGCGTGAGGCTCTGGAGGCATGAGGCAGCGGAGGAAAAAAAGGGCTCTCCTTTCATTTGAGATGTAAAATGGCTTCTAACGTGCTGGCATTTTCTCTGACAGCAACAAAGGCTTCTGTCTCGGCACATCTCATCAGCCTTGGGAACTACTAAAAAGTCCAAGGGCTGCGGATAATATCTCAAAATGGAAAACGCAAAGAGAAGGAGACGGGTTCAACTGGCTGTGATACTTGAGCCGTGGGCGATCAAAGTTTATGAATTAACCCCCAAAAAAAGTACAAAATTGTGAAAAAAAGATGTGAAAAAATAATGAGGAACAAAAGCTCACTTACTTTTTTGCTCCCGCACTCTCACGGGGAGGTTGGTAAATATTGACAACTCTTGACAGAGCGACTATGATGTCAACATTAGTCCCGTGGACGGAGGATAAGTTGAGTGTTGTTTGGAGAACAATGGCCAACAGGACGCATGATGATGAGGTCATGGTCCACTGACAACAAACACGACAGCAGAGCCAGTGTTGATTTAAAAACATCTCGGTGAGTCAGAACATGAGGATATCCGACTGACGGGTGTGTCTTGTTGTTGAGTTTCTGTCTCGTCTGGGAAGTTTCTGAAACATGACGGAGGGATGTGAACGCACTCGCAGGTCTCCCTACGTCACTCACAGACTTTCAGCTTGTTTGTGAATCCACGCTGGGAAGCAAAGCCTACAGGTTTCCTCGTGTCTCAGCCCTCTGTCTGACCCTCTTAATCTTCCTGTTGACACAATAAAAGATAGAAACCTCAGGGGGGAAAAAGACTGTCCATGTTGTTAATTAGTGTTGAAGATGACTAATAAGGTGAGAAAATAGGCCGACAGCAGGCGAGCTGGCCCGACACATTTCAGGGTCCCACCTGCCAGGACGGAGCCATGCCAAGTCATTCTCCAACCTGCCAACTTCACTACCAGCCTAGAGGGCTACTTCAGCTATTTAACTGTAATTACGACACTTTAATTAGCAAACTCACAGTCGAGCTGATCCCTACCTAAACTCATTATTATGACTGAGACAAATCTGCTGCTGCAATATGTTGTCGGGATGTGTATAATCTCTGGAAATAAATACTGCATCTGTGAATGGATGGATTATATGTGGGCAAAGACCAGATTTAGGTATTGAGCATTTTGTCTTTAAGTCCATACTGCCCCTCCAGCATCGCTTAACGCTTTACAGTACAGGACTTACAATCATACAGAAAGAGCAAATCTAAGTAAAAAGGTAATAAGAGCGATAATACTCATGGTGCAATACAATGTAATGGACGATAATATCACTGTAAGTTGAAATCTAAAAGTCTTATAACTCTTAAGATTGCACAGAATAGATGCTTTTTTCTTAGTACTTTTTTTTAAATTTCCCTGTATCTATAACTATATCAGATGTGCATGTGTGTGTAGATGTGCATGTGTGTGTGTAGATGTGCATGTGTGTGTGTAGATGTGCATGTGTGTGTAGATGTGCATGTGTGTGTGTAGATGTGCATGTATGTGTAGATGTGCATGTGTGTGTAGATGTGCATGAGTGTGTGTAGATGTGCATGTGTGTGTAGATGTGCATGTATGTGTAGATGTGTATGTGTGTGTGTAGATGTGCATGTGTGTGTAGATGTGCATGTGTGTGTAGATGTGCATGTGTGTGTAGATGTGCATGAGTGTGTGTAGATGTGCATGTGTGTAGATGTGCATGTATGTGTAGATGTGCATGTGTGTGTGTAGATGTGCATGTGTGTGTAGATGTGCATGTGTGTGCATGTATGTGTAGATGTGCATGTGTGTGTGTAGATGTGCATGTGTGTGTAGATGTGCATGTGTGTGTAGATGTGCATGTATGTGTAGATGTGCATGTGTGTGTAGATGTGCATGAGTGTGTGTAGATGTGCATGTATGTGTAGATGTGCATGTGTGTGTGTAGATGTGCATGTGTGTGTAGATGTCCATGTGTGTGTAGATGTGCATGTGTGTAGATGTGCATGTGTGTGTAGATGTGCATGTGTGTAGATGTGCATGTGTGTGTGTAGATGTGCATGTGTGTGTAGATGTGCATGAGTGTGTGTAGATGTGCATGTGTGTAGATGTGCATGTATGTGTAGATGTGCATGTGTGTGTGTAGATGTGCATGTGTGTGTAGATATGCATGTGTGTGCATGTATGTGTAGATGTGCATGTGTGTGTGTAGATGTGCATGTGTGTGTAGATGTGCATGTGTGTGCATGTGTGTGTAGATGTGCATGTGTGTAGATGTGCATGTGTGTGCATGTGTGTGTAGATGTGCATGTGTGTGTAGATGTGCATGTGTGTGCATGTGTGTGTAGATGTGTGTGTAGATGTGCATGTGTGTGCATGTGTGTGTAGATGTGCATGTGTGTGTAGATGTGCATGTGTGTGCATGTGTGTGTAGATGTGCATGTGTGTGCATGTGTGTAGATGTGCATGTGTGTGTAGATGTGTATGTGTGTGCATGTGTGTGTAGATGTGCATGTGTGTGTAGATGTGCATGTGTGTGCATGTGTGTGTAGATGTGCATGTGTGTGCATGTGTGTGTAGATGTGCATGTGTGTGCATGTGTGTGTAGATGTGCATGTGTGTGCATGTGTGTAGATGTGCATGTGTGTGTAGATGTGCATGTGTGTGTAGATGTGCATGTGTGTGTAGATGTGTTTGTAGATGTGCATGTGTGTGTAGATGTGTTTGTAGATGTGCATGTGTGTATGTAGATGTGTATGTAGATGTGTATGTGTGTATGTAGATGTGCATGTGTGTGTGTAGATGTGCATGTGTGTGTAGATGTGTTTGTAGATGTGCATGTGTGTGCATGTGTGTGTAGATGTGCATGTGTGTGTAGATGTGTATGTAGATGTGTTTGTAGATGTGCATGTGTGTGCATGTGTATGTGTAGATGTGCATGTGTATGTGTAGATGTGCATGTGTGTGTAGATGTGTGTGTAGATGTGCATGTGTGTGTAGATGTGTATGTAGATGTGCATGTGTGTGCATGTGTATGTGTAGATGTGCATGTGTGTGTAGATGTGCATGTATGTGTGTAGATGTGCATGTGTGTAGATGTGCATGTGTGTGTAGATGTGCATGTGTGTGTGTAGATGTGCATGTGTGTGTGTAGATGTGCATGTGTGTGTGTAGATGTGCATGTGTGTGCATGTGTGTGTAGATGTGCATGTGTGTGCATGTGTGTGTAGATGTGCATGTGTGTGCATGTGTGTGTAGATGTGCATGTGTGTGCATGTGTGTGTAGATGTGCATGTGTGTGCATGTGTGTGCATGTGTGTGTAGATGTGCATGTGTATGTAGATGTGCATGTGTGTGCATGTGTGTGTAGATGTGCATGTGTGTGTAGATGTGCATGTGTGTGTAGATGTGCATGTGTGTGTAGATGTGCATGTGTGTGTAGATGTGTTTGTAGATGTGCATGTGTGTGTAGATGTGTTTGTAGATGTGCATGTAGATGTGCATGTGTGTGTAGATGTGTTTGTAGATGTGCATGTGTGTGTAGATGTGTATGTAGATGTGTATGTGTGTATGTAGATGTGCATGTGTGTGTGTAGATGTGCATGTGTGTGTAGATGTGTTTGTAGATGTGCATGTGTGTGTAGATGTGTTTGTAGATGTGCATGTGTGTGCATGTGTGTGTAGATGTGCATGTGTGTGTAGATGTGTATGTAGATGTGCATGTGTGTGTAGATGTGCATGTGTGTGCATGTGTATGTGTAGATGTGCATGTGTATGTGTAGATGTGCATGTGTGTGTAGATGTGTGTGTAGATGTGCATGTGTGTGTAGATGTGTATGTAGATGTGCATGTGTGTGCATGTGTATGTGTAGATGTGCATGTGTATGTGTAGATGTGCATGTGTGTGTAGATGTGTGTGTAGATGTGCATGTGTGTGTAGATGTGTATGTAGATGTGCATGTGTGTGCATGTGTATGTGTAGATGTGCATGTGTGTGTAGATGTGCATGTATGTGTGTAGATGTGCATGTGTGTGTAGATGTGCATGTGTGTGTGTAGATGTGCATGTGTGTGTGTAGATGTGCATGTGTGTGTGTAGATGTGCATGTGTGTGTAGATGTGCATGTGTGTGTAGATGTGCATGTGTGTGTAGATGTGCATGTGTGTGTGTAGATGTGCATGTGTGTGTGTAGATGTGCATGTGTGTGTAGATGTGCATGTGTGTGTAGATGTGCATGTGTGTGTGTAGATGTGCATGTGTGTGTAGATGTGCATGTGTGTGGTGGTTGAATTCATGTAGATTTATGGTGAATGTCACTACATTTCATCGTATAATGTGCAAAGACAATGAAGACTTTCTATTCAATTGTTGCCCCAGTGGTGTAAACCAATCACATTTTAACAGACCCTTGTTGTAAAATCTGTCTTAAATGCAAAAAGGGAAAATTCATGGCTGAGTACATTTTAAAAGATACACAGACTAAGGTGACTATTAAACTCTTTTCTTTTTTTTTTTTATCTATAGCTTCAGCTGGGCTTTACAATAATCTACATTAATCTGCAGCAGTCAGCTCAGACTTGTGCCTTTATGTACTAGGTCCAACATTGTATGACTGTTACATAAAGGGACCAGGATGCACACTACTCTTCTTTAAATGATATGAGATAACATAAAAGTCTGCATGTCTGAGATGGAGTATAAACTCAAACTCTTGACCCTGTGTTGGTTTACTTCTAAAGTTTTCAACACAAAAACTTGAACGTCTGGTTCAAGTAAAGATAAGGTTTCTTGGTTCATTTTTTGCAACTTGCATCTTCTTGAAGTTCCCTAAATGCTTCTTGCTGCCTTTGCCGTATACTCCAATCAGTACTTGTGATCGGGGGGAGCACATGCCCTCTAACTCTCTCCAGATACGAGTGAATAGTCTCTAATCCCTCTGGAACTCAAGATGGCTGATGCGATGTATAGGGACTCTACTCTCAAACTGTTTTAAAGCCCCTGTCATGATCATGTGGCTCTGGTCTCCCTTTTGTTGTCATGGCGATCAGGGCCTCAAACATTATATGAGAGGGGGAGGATGGAGAGAGGAGGGGAGGGGTCAGAGGGCTGACAGGGAGGCCAAGACCTCCTCTTTAGCATCTTAAAAGCCTCCAGTCTTTTCTATAGCGCTGACAATCTTCCATACGCTCCAAGTTGCCCCAATAAAAAATAATTGGGCATTTAAAACGAACGACTCGTGGAGAATTCATTACAACTCTGCAGGAGGAGTGAATGGAGATAATATAGTGTCTGAAGAGACTAAGAGCTGAAACTAAATATTTTCATACATGTCAAGCATATTTTAAACTAATGGAAAAATACTTTCCCACGACTCTAAAGTTGTTTTTTTATTGCTTGCCTCGGTTGGAAAACCGTCCAAAATATAAATATACTAAATGTATCATCTTGAATTCCAAATAAAAGCTAAAAAAACGCAATAAATCTTCACGTTTCAGAAGCTTGAACAAGTCAACGTTGAGCTTTTTTTTTGCCCTCATAGAAGAAAAACTGTTATAACATTTCAGCACGAGATACTTTAAAAACAATGCAATTACATGCCGTATTAGTTTTCTGTTTTCCACCCCCTTAATGTCTACAGTGTCAGCTGACTGTGAGCAGACTGTTTTTGTCTGAGGAAAGCCCTTGAAGGGTTTAATGCCCCCTCAGACAGACGGCTCAGTCAGTCCCTCCTCCAGCAGCAGGAATGTGCAGAAACACTTCTAATGAGAGAGAGAGAGAGAGAGAGAGAGAGAGAGAGAGAGAGAGAGAGAGAGAGAGAGAGAGAGAGAGAGAGAGAGAGAGAGGACTGAACGTGGACACTATCAGAGCTGCTCAGTGTTTGGATGTGACGACGCTGCAGACACAGCTCTCCTACAGTTGCATCACTTCCATGCCTTGCAGCGTCTGAGGGGAGATTTGGAGTTAGTATTTGTCCCGTGTCAAGTGTTCTACTTTGCAGGAGGCCGACAGCAGCAGCTCTGCGGCTCTGCTGTCACCTCGAGGCTTCAGGGTTTTTATCCCCGAGCTTTCAGCAGCGACAGTTTTATAGATTTACCTCACATGGATAAAAACAGGAGAAAAAAGCAGCAGAGGGACAAACTGCAGTGGTTGCAAAAAAGTGACAGTTGTGCATAAAACTGTGTGAAAACAAAACCCTATAGACTCAACACAAACACTTTTACAAATGAGTTCATTGTTTTAAGTGATTGCATATGAAAGCTGTGGGCACGAGCGCCAAAACACAACGACGGTAAAAAGGATTATAAGAAAGGTGGGACAACACTTCTAGTTGTTGTTGCATGACGACCCTCAGGACCACCGTATATTTAGGAATATGAACTTGTTGTGTTCATGGTTGGATCATAGACACGACAGGTGATTGAGGACACCTGCTAAAGCCTCTCCAAGCATTTCAGTTCGCTTTTGATTTGATTACAATCATAAATTACATTAAAGGATCAATATGTAGGACATTTACTGAATTCAAATATAAAAGTGACCGTACTATCTGATCAGACATTAAGGAAACATGCTATGTTGAAGTGCTGGCTTCTCTGACAACAATGCAGCAGCCGGTATGTCCTCCTTCTAACTTTAGATTCTGCTCCTGAATGCTCTGGATTTCTTTGGACCAGAGAAGGTAGGCACCCCCAAATGTCTGTTTTGGACGCCCCTCGGTTTGCCAGATATGAGAGCAGTTATCAGGTCAACAGGTGTTGCAGCGATGGAAGCCGGCAAGAGAAGTGGTTCAGATAGAAGTGATTGTACCCGACCTAAAAAGCCTCTGCATGTTTCTAATAAGCTCCACGAGCAGAAACGTGCTCAAACTAGGATCAATATTGGAGATGCTTTTTGAAAAATGGAGAGAGGTTAGAACACAGAAAGGTTTACAGACCCATGCAGAGCTGGATAAACACTGAAGCTTCAGAGTCCACCACATGGTGACCAATGGCACATTGACTCTAGGGAGGAGAGGGTGGGGAAGACAGCTCTCTTACATATCAGAGTTACGTATGATATAATGATCACAAACTGACTGCTCTATGGTCTTATCCTGATATATCCCACCATGATTATTGTGTATTTTCACAATAAACATATTATAGAATCAGACTTATCTTACCTTATATCATTTACACCAAATTTTTTTAACTGTTTATCAGTTAAAGTCGAAGCTATTGGGAGGAAAAATGAAAATGAAGGCGTATTTAATACTCAAAGACTAAAAAAGTACGACTCAGATTTGGATGGCACGTGATGCATTCACTATGAAACCAACGACCTGAATGTTTTGCAATGTGCAAATAAAAAAGAAAGAGGAGATGAAAGTTTGGATGAGAGATCTGATAGAATCAAAGCTTTTTTAAATGTCATATATCCGTGGTGAAATGGATGCCACATAACAGAGACAGGAAATCCATAAAGTTGGATCAATGTTTTAAAAATTCTTGCTGAGACGTCAATCTGCAAGATTTCACTGAATAAGAAATGAGAAACAGAGTCAGCAGTCTGCTGTGAGTTCACAGACTGACAGTCAGGTCACTACAGCAGACGTGTATTACTTTACACATACAGCACAAGTACAGAAACATTCAATGTCATTTACAGTCACGAGAGCAACCTCACATCTCGCTGAGTCGGAGGTTGTCAATCTGACACTCGGAGTCTAAAAAGCTTTTTTTTCTTTAGAGGCCACATTACAAAGATACAGTATACACGGTTTACTGGGCCTGCCCTGCCAGGCTGCAACGTCACACTAACCTGCTTTGAGACAAACTGAGAGAGTCTGCACTAAATCCTTCTTTGTTAGACCAACGCCATAAACACACAGCCACCGAGGAGAGAGTCTAAAAATACTCCCCACACCAGGTGAAGGGCTGGACTGGGGAACTCTGTTACTCTGGATCTCATCCGAGGCTTCACCTCTGGGAGGAAAAAAAAAAACCTCTGAGTCGAGGAAGACGGAGAAAGATAACAAGATAGGAAGGAAGGAAGGAATGAAAGAAGGAAGGAAAGAAAGCAAGATAGAAAGAAAGGAAGGAAGGAAGGAATGAAAGAAAGCAAGATAGAAAGAAAGGAAAGAAGGAAGGAATGAAAGAAAGCAAGATAGAAAGAAAGGAAGGAAGGGAGGAAGGAAAGAAAGCAAGATAGAAAGAAAGGAAAGAAGGAAGGAATGAAAGAAAGCAAGATAGAAAGAAAGGAAAGAAGGAAGGAATGAAAGAAAGCAAGATAGAAAGAAAGGAAAGAAGGAAGGAATGAAAGAAGGAATGAAAGAAAGCAAGAAAGAAAGGAAGGAAGGAAGGAAAGAAAGCAAGATAAGAAGGAAGGAATGAAGGAAGGAAGGAAGGAAAGAAAGCAAGAAAGAAAGGAAGGAAGGAAAGAAAGCAAGATAGAAAGAAATGAAGGAAGGAAAGAAAGCAAGAAAGAAAGGAAGGAAGGAAGGAAAGAAAGCAAGATAGGAAGGAAGGAATGAAGGAAGGAAGGAAGGAAAGAAAGCAAGATAGAAAGAAATGAAGGAAGGAAAGAAAGCAAGATAGCAAGAAAGGAAGGAAGGAAAGAAAGCAAGGAAGGAAGGAAGGAAAGAAAGCAAGAAAGAAAAGAATGAAGGAAATAAAGCAAGATAGGAAGGAAGGAAGGAAGGAAGGAAAGAAAGCAAGAAAGAAAGAAAGGAAGGAAAGAAAGCAAGATAGAAAGAAATGAAGGAAGGAAGGAAGGAAAGAAAGCAAGAAAGAAAAGAAGGAAGGAAAGAAAGCAAGATAGGAAGGAAGGGAAGGAAGGAAGGATGATAATAGATCAATGGTCATTAAAACGATACGCTGCAAAAGAGAGATGAATGTTTACAACAGGTGTTTCAGAAGAAGATGTGAAATAAAGCTGTTTTTGATGTAATAAAAATACAACACCATCATGATTCACACAACCTCTCGTTGAAGAACATTCAGAGTTACTAAAAGAAGAATCTGAATGAAGACACAGAGAGGGTTTCAGTTTTCAGCAGGAAGCGTCTGCATGACGGAACAAACAAATGAGTCTGGAGATCCCCTCCTCCGCTCTGCACCGCTCTCTCTCTCTCTTTCTGCTCTAACCCCCCTCCTCCCCCTACTCCCCCTCATCTTCTTATTCTCCCTCTCTCTCTCTCTCTCTCTGGAAACTGGAACACACAGGGAAAGTGTGACAAAGCTATTTTAGTTTTGCAGACGACCTACCTTTCCCCAGGCAGACACCTCGACTAACCCCTCGCAGACACTACGTGGGGGGGGGGGGGGGGGGGGGGGGGGGGGGGTCACCGGGCCAAATGTTAATGTTTAGAACTATAAGACTTCAGAGAAATCTCACTGACAAGTCGGAAAATAGTGTCACATAGTGCAGCACACTTCTTGAAATCACCTTGATATCTAATTAACTCACATTTAAAGATAAACAGATGTTGTTATTGACCTAATAAGTAATCCGGTTTCAAAATGAATGTAGGCCAGTTAGCGTGTTTATACACTTATTATGCACAGGGTAAAACGTCTTCATGCATCTGTTTAATATTCTCTTAATCAGCATCTATGTTGAGAATGAATTAATCTATTTATATGCATGCAAACATTTGAAGGGTCCAACTTCTCCAGGGTGGAGATAACCCACTTTTCCAGTCGTACAAAGTAAAAGACTGAAACATCTTTGTGTTCTGAATCTGGACACAAAAGCTGTTTGGCAATGTGATCTCCAGCTCTGGGAAATTACTTTTGTGTTTGCACTCTTGTATATTTAATTAACCAACCAATCAATAATTAAACGATCGATCCATGATGAAAATCATCACATGTGGCAGCACTATATTTAAATCACTGGTATTGCCGTAAATCTGGGTGATCTGTTTTCTTGATTTGACTCCTCGGGTTTAAAAAAAAAAAAGGTTGACTCAATAACATTTCTTGATAATTACCTTGTGGATAATAAAGTGCGTGGTGCAGACTGAGACGCCCCTCCTGGACTGATGGAGGTTGAAGCCCCTCCACAAAGAGAACGCTTGACAACACAGGAATTTACCATGAGAGTCTGCAGGTTTGTTTGGCTGCTGATGTGAACACTGTCAATGATTACACTGAAAGAGAGCAGAGGCCTCCTTTCACTTGGTCCATCACACACACACATTCACACACACGTGCATGAACACACATGCACGCACACACTTTGGATTTACAATCTCACAGTTTGTTCATTTTGTTTTAATGAACAGAAAAACAGATGAGAGACCAGCGAACGATAACTGCAGCTTGTCAATATTATCTCATAATTTTATCAGTTTGCAGAAATCCATTCCTTCCAAAAGTCTATTTAGATATTTAAAAATGTGTCAATCACAACATCTTAAGAGGTCGCGGTTAAGTTGCTCTGTTTGCTTATTCTTGTCAACAATCAAAAACTCTCAAATGAGTCTTTCATGTGACAAAAGAAAACAGAAAATTGTGACATGTGAGGATCTGAAACCAGAGAAGATGTAACTCAAATGATTCATCAAATAACACAACAGCTGCCTTTTAGTTTCATCCTGATCAACTAGTTTATAGAATCTGTTTAAATGCTATTAACCGGCATTGTTTGACTCACACATTTCAAAGAATTGAATCACTCTCACCACACAGAACTTGTCACCTTGTTTGCCAAAGTAATAAAAAAGCCATCTTCCCCTTTTTTTTCCAACGGTCTTACCCCGGTTTGTTCCCTGCATGTCTGCTCCTCCTGAAGTCTAAACCGGCTCCTTCTTCTCCTCCAGCGCGTCAAACACTCACTACGCTCCTGGATGTTTGGCTCCGTTTCTGACCGACCCTCCTGAGGAAAACTTCTCAGAAACCAAAAAAAAAAAAAGACATTCTCAAGCCAAATGCCGCCAATGTGAATGGAAGCCCAGTCCCCTCCTCTTCCTCCTCCTCCCTCCTCCTCCTCATCAGCCCAGCCTCTCTCTCCCTCTGACAGATACACCTCCTTTCTCCCCTGCCCCACTCCTCCTCGACCATTTCCTTTGACCAAAGAAACTGAACTCTGCAAAGTCCTCCAGTGCCTTTGTCAGGCAGTAAAAAAGAAGCGAGAGAAGAAAGAAGCAAGAGAGCCGGGGAGAGGGGAGCTGTCAGTTCAAAACTATTCCACTCTCCTTTCAGAAGAAAAAGCAGCAGAAAGAGAAAACGGAAATGTGAGAGGATATTCCCTCTCTTTTGAAAAAAAAAGTCTGAAACGGATTGAAACCTTTTTTATTTGACCCTTTTCACCTGTCGGAGTTTCTAGTCTTTATCGAATACATCAAATATGAAAACTTTAAGAAGATGAAGGTGAAGAGAGGAATGAAACTGCTGCAGGGAGAGAGAGAGCTGAAACTTTACTCATCTATAAATCTGATCCAATGGAGTTAATTACCGAGACAATTCTTAATCAAGGACGCCTGATTTAAAGAGGTAAACGTATTACAGAACAGCACTGATATTACTTAACACAAAGGTGGATCGTGAGATTTAAAGAGGCAGGACTAGCTTTAAGTCTTTTAGGGAAAACTAAGAGTGTGAACATCCAGGTAAACATGCAAACAGGTGCAGGACAAGACATGTACTAACTGCAGAAAATAGGAACGAGGTCCACACAATGTTCAGCTCCTAGTGGGCAATTTGATTTAGCCGGGGCAACTTTTCACTCTCCAAGATCTTCATCAAGCCAAGATCCAAACGTTGACCTGCTTCAATAAAATTGTTCGCTGGGAGCTGAAGAGTGTGCGGACATTTTTCTTTTTTTAAAAAAACAGAGTAGGCCAAAACAATGAATCCCTAACTTGATATGAACGATCTTGAGTGCATCTTTCATCTAAATCTTCAGAAAAAAGATTTACAAGACACCTAGAATTAAACAGCCGAGAGTATAACGAGCATTATCGGCGCTCTGCAGATTTCAGTTATGGTTGATTTGGCGCCACCTGGGGTAAGCTTTGTTAATGGAAGGTGCATTTCTCTGAGTAACCGTTCTCTGAGTTCAGTCAAACATCCTACACTTGAATGAATCATCTCATCACATTGCTTACAAAAGTCTAAATGTGTCGTAGTAGCTCAACTCAACTGAACACACTCAGGGTTGTTGCTGCTACACCCTCACCTGGCTCTCACTTTTAAATATTTAAAGTTTTCTACAAGGTGTTTAAGGTACTAAATGGATTATACAGACTCGCATTTTATGTCTTATGTTGGATAATGTTTGTGGAATATTTCTGTATATTCAACAGAGAAGGTGTACTGCATTGATGCAACTCTCAACATGTGACCCTGTGAACAGCTTTCAGCTTAATGGTGACTTTTTTTTTTAGCATTTAACCAGAAAATTCACACACTAATGCGACCTTCTGAATCAGGTAAAATGTGTACAAACCCCAGCGTTTGTCTTTTAAACAGGTGACGCAATTATGATTTATTTATTCATTTAGATTTATTTTGGGAGGCAAGCCTTTATGTAGAAAGATCCGTGAATAGAGTGAGAAATCAGAAGAGTGGGACGGGAATGTCATGCTGGAAAAGGAGCTACAGGTCAGATTTGAACCTGGGCCGACCACTTGGAGGACCGTAGCCTCTGTACCTGGGGCGCAACCTAACCGCTAGGCCGTCAGCATTTCTAAATGTGTTTTTTTACAGGGGTAAGAAACTCAGGTCACCTGCCCCACATGATTACAAATAACTCAGATTACAGACATCTAAATTCAGGTAGCACTAATTCCATTTTCCACTGATTCTCTATTTTCATCAGCTTCTTATGTTGCCTTGGCGACGATTAATGCACGTCTAGTATCTACTTGTCTTAAAGATGTTTTTATGTATATATATCTGGCTCTTTAGCTGCCTACTGGGGGTTTATGAGAGGATTTTCAGTCTGCCTGCTGCTGCTCATAACATTGTAAGATATGAAGTTTCACATTGTGTGATAGACAGAATCAAAACAGGATGTTTAAGTGTTCATTTGTGTCCTTGTTAAACCTTGAGTCTTAAGCATCTTTGTAGGAATACTTAGCCACTGAAGTGTAACAAAGAGTCTCTAACTTCCTGAGTAACCAGGGGGATCAGCTTCCAGAAAGTCTTCTCTTGTGACAGCGGAAGTGCTCAGACTCTGCCTTGACCTGTAATCCACCATCTGGCCCGCATGAATTAAAATAAAGGAAAGAACAGGAAGAGACGTTGCAGCAGGAGCTCAGCTGCTCGGCTCCCAGATGAAGGGGGGGCGGGGGGGTAAAGTAGGGTACGAGAAGTAGGCTATTGCCCTGCCACAGCCTTATGCACACACAAACACAGATCGCTACGCTCCTTTCCCCCCCCCCCCCCCCCCCCCCCCCGCTCCTGCAAGTGGGTCACACCAGTGGGCACAAAGTTTGTCCTTCAGGCGAGGAGATGGAGTTCAAGGTCAGTCTTGTTCACGTCTGAATGGGAGGTCCGGAGAACGCTGCAGTCAAAGCAACCGAAAAACGACTCTCAGCTGGAGTCCACGTTGGAACGTCAAACGCCATCAATCAGCCGCCCTGAGGCCACCAGTGCTGGGATAAAGAGGCAGGCTGCAAATCACTACTGTGAGTGCTACCATTAACACTTCCTCTTTATAAGCTAGAGGGAGGGCGGAGGGGGGGGGGGGGGAAACATGACTCAGCCCCCTTTGGAGGGAGTTGATTTACAGGCCAAAGCAGTGAAATGACGACTCCGTTTGCTTCCTTTTTCTTGTCTGCCAGCGGAAAACCAAGAGGGGATTAAAGTCAAATTCCAGTTAAAACAAGAAATTTGCACGTGGCTTTGCAGCGTTATTGGGCACATATGTCTGGTGGTTTCTGGTTTGGTTTATCCTCTTTAGTTTAGATTCCTTGAGAGGGACAGAAAACTGTTTCGAGTGCCGTCTGTGGGCCGATTTCTGGCCACACTTCATGTTTATCTGTATCTGTTGCGGTTGCCTTGCCGGTGGTCGTCCATCACAGGCCGAGCCGCCACCTCTCCGCGCCCCGTCAACCTGCTCCCCTCCGTATTTTCATAACAACGCCGCACATCTGGGACCGCGAGCGGACAGAAAGCTAGGCCATCCATCAACGTCTTCGCGGCCTCTGCGTGGGGACATCACTCCCTCTGGACGCGCTGCAGCTAAAACCGGCCTCCACCAGGCGCGGCCCCTTTTGGACTCCTCGCTTCCAAAGCAATCCGCTCTGGCACAGAGCAATCCACGAACACCTCCAAAATAAAAAACTGGTGCAAAGGTTTAGCACCCAGCAGGGGGGGGGGGGCAGTTCATCAGTTTTAAGACACAAATGAAGAGAAAGGAGAGAGATAAATGTTTGTGGGTTGAAATAACCACTCCTGGTGAGTCCACTCGTAAATCCACAGAAAATGAGATGGCTTTGTTGAGTTGGCAGGAACACGACTTAGCCACACTCTGATTTACTGTATAATGTGCCAAAGAGATTAGGGTTACGCCTCCAGTTTTGGAATTACAGCAAAACCCCTATCCATGATTAAAATCTGCTGCTGACTCCCACACAGCAGGAATGTGTAAACATCCACACAGAGTGGGATGCACGCTTCCCCCGGAGTACCAAAAGGCTGCAGCCAAGTCTTTAAGACAATTAAGCCTCAACCAGAATGGCAACAGAGCGAGAAAACGCTTCGAGTGTGAGATGTGACCGTGACACAAGTTAAAACAGAAACTTTATGAAAGAAGATTTCTGCATTAAATCAAACTTAAAGAGGACATATTATCCCCCTCCACCACCTTTTCAAACAGTCCCCCTGTGGTCTAAATCAAACATCTGTGCTGTGCTTTGGTCAAAATATAACATGAATCAAGCACCAGAGGAGGTTTGTGACCCTGTATAAACCAGCTCTCTCAGAACGCTCCGTTTTGGTGTGTGTGTCTCTTTAAATGCAACGAGCCCCGCCCCCTGAGTTTTCCCCGTAGACATCACTCCTCTGTAGTGAGAATAAAAACGGCGCACCTGTGCAAAAGTTTTGTTCTAGGCTGGGGGTGGAGTCCATGGGTGGAGATACCAGCGGAGGGGAGGGGATTGTTTTTTTACCAGAATCCCACTGTGACATCACAAGGAGAGCAGATTTGAAACGGAGCATTTTCCTCTGTGTTGTAAGACTTATGCAGACCACACACAAATGACTGGATGGGTTTATTTCACATTTTTGTGGATCAGTAGACTCTCAGGTTACCCAAATATATGTTCAAAAACACTGAAGAAGTGGATTTTTCATAACATGTCCCCTTTAAAGTTCTTGTTTCACATCAGGAAGTAGGGCAGGGAGATAATACGACCCTGTGTGATAGTGATAAAAATGCACATAAATAACGATGGCTTTAAATAGATCAAACAGCCTGACACACAGCAGAACGATAAACATCAGCCAATTAGTGTGTGGGTTCATGCTGCACATGGAGGACACGCCCACTCCACCACAAAACATCTGAGCTGCACTGTTGAAAGTGGATTTCCTCTGTGCAAAAAAAAGTGGAATCTACAGGAACATGTGAAAGTGAACTCTCTTCATTCTTGTAAAATTAGGATATTGTTGACAAAAAATGGTAACATGGCGTCAATAACAAAGACATTAGTGGCAGCTCAGCTCGTAGCCCCCTCGCTGGACATCCTGGGGCCGCAGGAGAGCATTGATGAGACACAGATTCTTCAAACAAAACTGACCTATTACATGTTTTTTTTTTTTAAAGGCTTTAAACAGGTCTGTTTGTTTTAAGAGATGAAGAGACCTCTGCAAATAATTTGTCTCTCTCCTCTCTCTAGAAACTCTGTGAACGATGAAGACTAATTGATTCCTCAGCCAAAAACATGCTGAGCTGTTTAGAAAGGAGCTCCGCTGACCGACCCCCCCCCCCCCGGACATGCCGGGTACACGGGAAAACATTAGAGAAGCACTGATTTCTTCAACAAGGAACCGCTTTGTTCAGCATTTTCTTTAAATTATTTACAAAAAAAAAAATTATCATATTACGTAAAGAAAAGTAAACAAGATCCGCACAGCAAGAAGATCCTGTTTGAGTCAGAGGAAGGACTCACACGGGATCTTCCTGGTGTGTGGACCTAGTTTATTTGTCTTCTACCTCTTTGTGTTTTTAGATCCAGCATCCACTGAGGGATGTGCGTGTCCTTTTTTTTTTTTCCGATTTGTCATCATACCTGTCTTAGCTTCCGGAGGTCTTAGAGAAGCGTGCGGTACGGGTCCGTCGAGCATCCCAGAGTCTCACTCTGATGAACAGATCTCTCTCACTCTCTCCCGGCCTCTCCGACCTCGCCGACTGTGAAGGGTAACAAGAAGGTGCACGTTGATGAATCAGCAGTTGAAAAAGCAGCGAGACTACTACCCCACTGTACATAGAGAAAACCTGAAGTGTGACAAGTGTGTTTATAGAAGTCGGAGAGAAAGAGGAAAATCTGAGTCATAACAGCAGAAGAAACCATCTCCACATGGGGAAAGGTTGAGACGGAGGGGATTTTCCATGTCAACAAGAAGGACGACTGAAACTAGCACCAATTTCTCTAAACAACTGTCCTCTAAGTAAAAAAAAAAAGTCTATAATCAAATGAGGTTTGAACACATTCAGTTTGATCGGTGTTCGACGGATCCATTCAGACAAATGTAAATAAAAGAGATTTGAATCGATATTCTGCCAGACATCCAAAAAAAGACAAAGAAGGTGAGAGGCACACTGCCACCATCTGGAGAGAAGCGAAGAGTCCATCTGCATTTCATTAAAAGTGATGTATTAGTGGTAAAGTAATGCATCGGAGTGGAGGAGAGGAGCATGAGAAAAGATTATGAAAAGAGCCAGAGGTGAGTCGAGCAGACAGTCATTATCTCTGCCGGGATTTATTAATAATCCGGCTGTCGTGAGAATGTTTAAGTTTGTTATTGTCTTACACTGAAGCTTCTCATACTAACAGAAGACGGACTAATATGATGAGCAACATATGGTGCCGTCACAAGTGGACGGACAACTTTTACAAACTTCATTTATTCAGGTTTCAGTCGCCCGCTTTTCCAGGCCAACTTTTCAAGGTGTCCTTTCCTCACTGAATTTCATAAATACCTGCAGAACAGAGGCATGGGACTAATTGCTAGAGGAGCCTCGAGAGATCAAATTTCCAAGTCACGCTGTGCATGAATTATTCAGTTTCAAGAAACTTTAAAGGATGGAATCATGTTTTTTTTTGTTTTTTTTTTTAAATGGGTTTGCAACACGATTAACTTGAGACGGTTGAACTGAGACAAGGGGAGCGTCGTTGGCTTAGCGGTTATGTCGCACACACCATGTACAGAGGTTATAGTCCTAGTTGAAGTGGCTGTGGGTTCAAATCCGACCTCCGCCCTCAGCTGCACCACGTCAACCCCAACTCTCTCCTCCAAACATTTCCTGTCTCTCGTCAGCTGTCCTGTCTAATAAAGACAAAAATGCCCAAAAAGTAACTTAAAAAAACTCAAATATTTAACCTTGAGTTCACCTCCAGACATTAAAATAAAAGTGATATCGCCAAATTGTTTCCTTTGTCCAACCAACAGTCCCAAACCCCAACACTCTTCTACTATTAAAGATGTTCAAGAGAGATTCTCTTATAAACTGCAACCAGCAAATATCTGACAGTTTATGATTTCAAATTTGAACAGCAAAGGAAAATAATTATCAGACCAGTGGTAAGTACATTTGGATTGTTAGTTGACTAAACGATCAGGATATACTAGGGCTGGACGATATGGACCAAAACTCATATCTTGATATTGTTTAGCTGAATGGCGATACTCGATATATATCGATATTTATTTTATTAACAGTGAAAACACATGGAAAAATAAACTACCTGTTTGTGAATTTAAAAAGTAATATTATAAAATACAAATGTTGCTTAAATACAATAAAAGAGAGAGAGAGGAGGAGCAGGGTTAGGGACAGACAGTCAGTCATCATCAGTGAGATGAGAAAAAGGTGACCTGGCACCTCGAGAACGTTATTTTAATGCAACTTAAACAATATCGATATTAACGATATCGTCTTACCCTATATCTTGTTTGAAAATATATCGATATATCTTAAAAACTCGATGTATTACCCAGCCCTAGGATGTAACATGTGTCATTTTGGAACTGTGAACATCTGTGAACTGTGCAGGGAGCCCAGAGTGAGAGTGGAGGGGGGGGGGTCGTGATACTGATTATTGAGCGTCCTGTTTTATCAGCAGGATGTTTGCTCATCCTAACGATTTCTAACTGTCAGCAGAGTTTTTTCTGTTACTGAGCAGGTTTAACTTAAAAGCTGAGCAAACCTTCAGCTCCTCCATCTGCTCCTCACACACTGTCAGCTGAGTATGTTACAGACAGATGGAAGATCTACCTCCATCCAGATGGCTTCATGTGTCACTGCAACAAAAGCAAACCCTATAGGTCGAGTCTGGCAGAGTAACACCTTAATAGTTGTTTGTTCTCGAGTCGGACAATCAACCCACAGATTATGAACAGGTGTTGACATAAGAGGGCCGCTCCTCTCACCTGCTATTACACTGAAGGGGGATAATCCTCATTAAAGGAGGACCAAACAGAAGGGGGGGCAGGAGGGCGAAAGAGGTAACCATTGAAGGTTAAGACGTGTCGTCGGGAGTCGGAGCAGGTCACCTGATCAGTGTCCCTCAGAGTAAGATTAATCCTCTGAATCTATCACAACACGTCTTTGTCACAGCTGTTAGTCATCACTTTAGAGTCGTGGTTACTTTAAAGGCTTTATATGCGATTTTTTTTTGATCCAGCAGATGTCGCCCTTGAGCACCAGCATGAAACCAAAACAACTCGCGGTGCATTGTTGTGTTAGCATGCTAATGCTAGCGATCTTTATTACGCTCGTATCTTCACACTGCATGTAAATTTACCTGAAATGAGCGTGATCTAGAAACACAGTTAAGCAGTGAGTACAGTATGTTATTCTTCTTTTCTCTAGTCCCTCAATTAAACAACTTTTATACACGAGGGGAGGAGTCGGCCGTCCGGGCGATGTAAACAAAGTGAAGATAGGACTCTGAAAACTCTGAAAACATCACAGACAGTGGGACTCGGGTGTTACACCCATTGTAGGCAGTCATGACTCACAGAGTTATTTTCAGAGGAGATACTTGATTTATATTACATTTAAGTGTGAAACATCACATATAAAGACTTTAATTATCAAGGATAACAAATAATGAATGTCTAATTACAGGGATTGTTATGGTGAGTGTAGACGACCTGAGGTTTCACAACACACAGGACACGTGCAGAGACGACTGAAATACAAACAAAATACTTTTGTAATACGGAATACTTTTGGATACCTTTTTGGAAGGGAAGAGTTGAAGAGAAGACGAAATTAAGATAAATGAGGTTTGGTCTCTTCATGGCTTTCAGGCTCCCCAAACACACACACACACACACTCTCACTGAAGCCAGTGGCCTATTAAGGAACAGGGTGGCGGCCCACTTCCTCCCTATCAAAACACAGCCACCACACAGCCCTCAGGTTTATTATTCTTATGTTCAGCCGTTTGCCAAAGGTTGCAGACGAGTTAATAGAAACCCTGCGAGAGACGCTCGATCCAACACACCCTGAACAAAGGCCGTTCAGAAAAACAGGGAAGTGTTCCAGTTTAAAAAGGGACATCAAGTAAACAGATGAGTTGATAACAATGAACCCTGATAACTGTTTCTGTACCAAGTCATTCATTCATTGCCTTCTTACAGATGCATGGTCATATTTTTGGTGTAAATCAGAAGAGTATAATGTCAAAAAAACAACTTCAGGATATGTCTAGAAATGTGTTCAGGCAAACTAAAAACCATACAGCTTTTAATTTTAAAGTATTTAAAACGACCAGACCATGGGTAGCGAGGCTTCTGGGAAAACTGGTTGGGACAGAGAGAACATGTCTCTTATGTAGAGAGCATCACATTCCATCTTAAAGAGCACAAACTCTCTGTTTTCTTTCCTCTGACGTTTTCATTTAGAACCAAATCAGGCCAAACCTCAAACATCCACCCACATTACAAAAACTACAGAGAAAATAACTTCCTCCATTTCTTTAGTGTTGAGCAGTGAGGATGAGGAGGAAACGAGGACCAGGAATGTGCAGCTGTAAAGAGAAGGTGTTTTCTGGAACAACTTATAATAAAATGTCTTGATTGTTCTCTTTGTTATATAATTTACAAAGACAACATTAATCCACCGTGATCACAGCACTAAGCAACTTTAAGGAAAGTCACAGTGGGGAGGAAAAACCTCTTGTTGACAGGCAGAAACCTCGAGCAGAACCAGACTTTTATGTTTGTTTATCTGTAAATAAAGGGCAACCTTCATGTAAACTAGGGCTGAGCGATATGACCTCGAATCAATATCACGACTAATTGAACATTTGACCTCGATGATCGATTATTTAGTTTTGGGTTTTTTTGCCCTCGTAGTTCACCGACACGCTCCCTACTGTAAATATGCTCAACTATTAAAGCTGGGATCTTGTTTCTAATTAAGAGTGCATATCTGATCAACTATTTTGTGGTTATTTAGGGAATATTTGGAACTGAAATCAAAGCATCGCTTGAAAGGATAAGTAGAAACGCACTTCTCGAAAACAGTAGAAAACCCATAACTTGAACTTCTTGAACAAAATGTGTCCAAAACGACGCACGTTGCTTCCATGTCGCGGATTGGACGTGTCGTCAAGCATGGGCGGTTCTAGGCAGGGGCCAACAGGGGCCAGTGCCCCTGTAACACTGAGCTTGGTCCCCCCCTGTGGCCACCCCTCCAAAAGGAAGAACCCCCCCTCATAACACATACACAGTAACTCAACAACCGAACTCACAATCTAGTATTAAATACTGAAACAAATTTAAATCATGGTATTTTATGATATGCGATATTATTTGGCATAATATTTATATTTAAAAGTGATTATCTTTGTCTATTTTTGACCTGGGTTTAATGTTCCCCTCTGACAAAACAACAGGCCCCAGTTTGGCCCCCTCAGTAAAAGTGGTCTAGAACCACCGAATTTTCGATGAGTTTTCGATGAATTGTCCAGCCCTACAGTAAACTGTATACAGCAGGTTTGTCTGTCAACATGATGATAAAAAGTGAAAGCAGGAAATTCAACAACAGGCAGCTTTGACTGTTCTGTGCAATGTTGATAAACGGATGGACTGCACATTGTTTGAATGCTTAACATCTCGCCCTCTCTAAGTGCCCAGGCAGGACCACGCTAATTACTTCAGATCCATTTCCTCTCTGCCTGCGTTAGGCCTTATGCAACGCTGTGACGCAGCGACTGCCCAGCCGTGCATCCCACCTACCACATAGCTTCTGATCTGCACCCTCATTCTTCTCAGCCACCTCTTCACCTCTCCGTGATCACCGCCTCCCACCTCTACGCCATCAGCCTCCTCACCATAAACCTTCCCTCCAGGAATGGCTGTTTGAGAAGTCATGGTTTTTTTTTCTTCATTCTGAGCGTGTGTGTTTAACACAGAGTGTGTTTGTGAGCCATCCGTCTCTTGGTTTCCCAGCAGGAGATAATCAGGCCACAAATCACACAGAGGAAGGAGGAGAAATGTATTTAAAAATATCCAAACAAGCAACCTCGGGGAGGGTTCGGCCCACTTACAAGCTTTACCTCTGACTGCAGGAAAACTAAACCGAGAGGAGAGGAGAAAAGAAAAGAATCCAGACAGTTAAATCAATAAATTGAGATTGATTTAAGACAGGACCGCTCCTGGAGATCCTCCAATAAAAACAGCATTCAAGCTGATTTCTGTGCTCTAAACTTTAGGAAAAACACAAGGACAAAGGATGAGATTTTACACCGAGTCAGGAGTTTTTAAGTCTGGTATTTGACCACATTTGAAAACCTGACGAGGAAAAACCAGGAACCTGGAAGTGAGATGAAGGAGGACATGAGGGCAAGTGAAGAAGAGTTGAAGAAAGACACTGGAGCTGAGAAGATTTAAGTCGAGTGTAATTGCTGTGCTTAAGGTATCTATTTTTCATAAAGATGGCCAATCTATCGATTTAGAGAGCCAAACATAGCTCTATTAAATGTCAGTCAAGAAGCGAGTAGTCCATAGACTGTATGGCTTACGTGAGCTTCCAGGCCTCATTTCCAGACTGATAAGTAATATTGTAATGAAAATGAGAGAGCATACATTGTCTCATATTGCTGTATGTTTTATAAAGTGTTTTAAACGATTATGTGGTGCACATGTTTTAAAATAAATGTTTTTTAATCAAACATGAGCTTTGTGAGTGTATTTTTTTCAAGTAATTCATTAAAGCAATGTTTACACCTCACAGTGTTAATATGGGGGTAACACTTTTAAGAGTTAAAAAAGATACTCTGAAAGAGTGAATTTCTAACACTACATTGCAGCGTTGAGCAAAAGTGACACTGGTTAGTGTTACCTGGTGTTAAATGTTAACTCCAAAAAGAGTCAATAGTAACACTTAGTTAGTGTTGAGGTACCAACTCTCAAAAAAGAGTTAAATTAACACTTTGTGGTGTGGACCCATATAGACACTTTAAAAGTGTTTATATTAACTCTGATAGTGTTCATTTGAGTGTGCTGATTTTGCTGTGTATAAAACATGGACGTAGTATCGGTGACGTCACCCATTGGTTTTCTGAAGCTGAGTTTTGAAGCCAAACGATGTCGGCCACCATGTTGGAAATGCTTCCTCCAATTGATTTAAGGTCAACCGAGCAACAGGAAAAGAATTGGGGTTGAGGGAGGCAAACAGCTGATACACGCTCACATGTGAGTCAACTCAGCCCGCCCCTAATTATTCAAAATGTATGTCAATGTCTTTGCTTAATTTAATGAAAAGACATGACTTTTAAAAAACTTCACACCCTGGTTCACTGTGTAGCAGTAAAAAAAAAAATTAGCAATTGATATCAAATTGTTTTTTAGTACCAGGTTGTAAACATGTTTATTTATGTTGTCAACATGGTTATTGTAACATGAGTGTTAATGGGACTTTTGGAGTCAGCCTCAAGTGGACACTTCCACCTTGGCTTCTTTATTTTTCCACATTGGAGGTTGTTTCTTGGAGCAGTCAAGCATTCAGAACCTGACTTTATGTGCTTCAAATGAACTGGAAATGTGCATTCTTAGTTTGGGGGGGGGGGAAGCCCCTTAAAAACAATAAGTCTATCTCAAACAAATGACCTGTTTGGTAGTTTCTTGTGTTTCTTCTGGTCCTGACCTCAGTCTGTGATTGTGGCTGTGGGCTACACCAAAGTCGGATGGTGTGAGATGGGTGACAGCGGGCGGTTGACACAGCTGAAGAGTAAGTGGGTGGGGGAAAAAAAACGAGTAGAAGAGAGTGTGAGAGAAAGAGAGAGAGGAGAAAAAGTGTGACTTCAACCAGGAAATGTTTAAAAAGATTCAACAGGAGTCGGAGAGTCTCCAGGCCGTCACTCAGCATCCCAGCAGCAGCTGTGAATGTCAGGATCACACTTTAACCACGACCGCAATCACAACTGCTCACGGGAAAAGGGCATGTTGTTTTTCCACTCCTCTCCTCTGAGCACGTAATCATCCTCAAGTGGCCGCAAAATGATGCAACACAAGTCTGCAATGCCATGTAGAGTGCTCCCTCGGTACAAATTACTTAAAGCTCCGACTTGGCACGCGGTCCGAACATGACTAAATGTGCCCACATCTGTTGAATAAGCCTGACGTGTGATCCCACGGTATCCGAGCAGTTACACCGTGCTTCTCTTTTCATTAAGCAGAGGGAGACTTGATCAATGTGAAGGCTGTTTGGTCACATTAGTGCGCCGTGCTTAATGGAAACATCTGCATGCCGACATGCTCACAATAGTCACGTTAACATGCAGAAATGTCACAGTTTTTGCCCTTATTCCCAAAAAGACAAAATTACTGCCAAGCTATTTACAAGGCTGATACATAATGTTAATATTTAGCAACTAAATTAGGCTGGTTGTTGCAGCACATACAAGTAAATGCACATATTTTTACCACCTAATGACAGCGACAGTCCAATATCTCCAGTGTTGGAATAATTCTCTTCCAGTGATTACCCACAGGAAGATGCAGACGTTACATTATAAGCAACAAAACGTACAAATTCACTTGTCAAGCTTGATAAGCCGAGTTTCCTCCAATGCCAAGAACACAGTCACTAAGTGATGATGATGGTGATGATAACGACGGTGACTTTGCTGTGATGCTGCTCTGGCATCTTATCAGGGGATGTTTGTAAAACTGTAAATCCAATCAGCCGTGCAGCAGATCCTCGGGACTTATTCTCAAAAGGAAAGGATGCAGCAACGTGGGTCGATTCTCAGGGGAAAAGAGACCATGGGAGAAATAAAAACTTGATGAATGAGGTTGTAGAAGATCAGCAGTGATTGACAGACAAGAGGAGGTTCAATCTCTATTTCCCAAACTTTAAATTAAAAGGGAGAATGGTACTTCGTAAGTATTCATGTGACAAACACTGAACTGTTCGTAAAATAAAATAAGAAACACTGGTTGTGTCATTTCCACTTTCCACCATATTCAGTTTTGAAACAGTCTTGAATTTTCTGAACGTTATGAGTAATCTGTTTTTTTTTTTTTAGGAGCACACTCCAGCCTGGTGGGCTGAAGGGCAAAATGATGACACTGCTGTGTGTCATCCTCTTGACACAAAGCAGGGGTCACACTTTGCACAACTCTGCTCTCTTCAAATGCCAAAGTAGATCCAGACAGTCAATGTTTTTTGATGCCCGTTGTTTTAAGTGCATTTTGATATACGTCAAGTAAAAAAAAAAAAAAAAAAAAAAAAAAGAATGCGATAAAATGAAATTCTAAATATTCCAAATAAAGGGATACAGCTTCCTGATGTTTTGATTTTTGGATCGAGACACATGAAGACAAAAAAATCCAGGAAAAGGTCTTTGTTTGTATGTCATCCCCAACTCTCTTCTCCCGTCATTTCCTGTCTCTCATTGGCTGTCCTCTCCAAAATAGGCAAACATGGCCTAAAAAAAAAAATCAGTTTAAAAATGTCTAACTCTGGAAATCAGACAATCCTTGAAGCACGTGAATGCATCGTTATTACCTCTAGCTATGCATCTCAATGAACCGACTCCTAACGTTGTCATTCTGTGCAGTGTTTGTATTGGTTTCTGTCTTGAGATGGAGAAATGTTTGACATAAATGATTGCACTGGAAAATAAGCATTATAAATTCTAAATGGACTTGGATTCAAAGTCGAACCAGTTTCCAGTGAGCTCTCTGAAAAGGAAAAAACTTTTGGCTGGAGAGTTGGAGGAACACACGGCTGAGGTCTGGCATGAGAAAGTCTAACATTTGAAAATATGGATTGTGGTTGTCTTGGTACCATGATGGTCTATTTACATTGAAACTGGGCCATAAGTAAAAGTGCCAGGAAAGGAGGTGACAACAAATGGAAATGTAGCTGACGTCTGCATATTCATGACCTCTGTGCTCTTCACCTGTTAATAGTGACAAAGCAGAAATCACATGCCAAAGTAACTAAGTGGGAGGCCTTCTGTGTGTGTGTTTGTGTGTGTGTGTGTGTGTGTGTGTGACACATCTGCTGCTAAATCCTCTTAATACTTTCAATCCTCCATATTCTTTAAAGATAATCACAGACGTCACCTGCTCAGGTCAGGACACAAAGAGCAGACTGGTTAGAGATTAGACCAAAACAAAAAAGAGATAACGGAGTCCTGACTGTTCCCAAGCTCAGGATTCAGGAGTCTCCGAAAGTCCAAGCCCTGCCTCTTACTGCCCTCAGACAGCTGTGCAGTCCAGCTGTGCACAGAAACTCAGATCTGACTTAGAAAATCAAACCGATCTACGAGAGACCAGACGATCTCAAGCCCTCTGTCTTTAGAGGAGGTCGGTCATTTCTTTCAACCAACGATCTGAAGCCATTTCAGATTTTAGTTTACTATCATATAAGACAACAAAGATTTGGGCCATAATAATGTAACATTACAGCCACCAAGCAGTGCATGGCCTGGGTTTGAGTCCGACCTGTGGCTCCTTTCTCATCTCATTTTCAACTCTCTCTCTCTGCTAAATTTCCTTCTCTATCCACTGTCCTATCCAATAAAGGCATAACCCCCCCCCCCCCCCCCCCAATTGAAACCTTACAATGTATATATGACCCTTTGGTATCATGCTATTCCACCTTTTTTCAACTTACAGCTGATGTTGGTGACACCCCAACAAATAAGATCCTGCAGCATCACGTCTCCAAACACTGACTGAAAGGAAGACGACGGCTGGATGTGTGTGTACAATGTTTTTCAAGCCAGCCGAGATCAAGTTTTACTTAAGAAAAACAAAATGTCTCCAACAGATTTGTAAGGTCTCAAGAGTTAACATGCACTCACTGGTGTATTTGGTGGGAAACACTGAATATAATAAACATGAGTGTGTTTGCTTGTCAGAGAGAGAACTCTTTAAATGTTTGTTTTGTGGTCTGACCGGCCCGGGCCATGTTACAGCTTAGGGAAACAAACTTCAGAATCCATTATGAAGTGAAAAGAAGTGTTCAGGATTTTTTACTCAGTGACCCTATCTCCCCCCCCCCCCTCAAGCCTCTAGTTTGTAATAACCATCATTTGGTTTATCCTGATAACCTTTCTTAATCAGCTTGGTTTTAGTGTTCGGTCTAGATCTAAGAAAATAACTAAATAAACACGTAAAGTTTAAACTTTGATTCTTATGTTATGATTCACAAACTGGAAGGTATAAAAATCAGTTTAAGTCACATATTTGGGTTGACAAGTTAAGCAGGAGATTTTACTTGAAGGACATGTTCCCAGCAGACAAAAAGTCAAACTGTGTTTACAAAAAAAAAACAGATTTTTTGTGATCGACAACTAAATCAAATCTGAGCTGAATGACCGTGTAAAAGTGAGAAAACAGATCGAAACAGAAACGTAAGAGAGCGACATCTCCTTCGATTATTCACTAAAGGAGGAACAGGAGGACTGACTGAGAAGGCCAACAGAGCTCACTCTGTTTTGTCAACAACCTGCATGTGTTGAGGATTCAGCTCGTCGACTTTTAAACAGCGTGCTGTGAAACGTCAGCAACCAGCAGTTTGCTAAGTGGACCATGTAATCCCGATACGAAGACAAACTGACATAAAGCAAATCGTCCCTTTAGCACAACACACCACGAGGAGCCTTAAGGTATAATTTAAGGCTCTTGAGAGATGTCTTTAATAAATGATGTCGCCTGAAAACTAAACAAGACACAGAAGCCTGGAGTTTATTGCGTCACATTACATTGTTTGAAAAGCAGCTTAGAGTCACAAAGTCATTACTTCAAGCTGTTTTTAAAATCCTGCGGTGTGGGAAAGAGTACAACATCGCTAGTTAAACTAAGCAGCTAGTGACAGGAGGGCAAACTCAACACAGTGGGACACTACATAAACAAATAGTCGACGGGCTTCCCATCAGAGATGACGATGTACCCTCAGGAGAACGAAAAAACACAACACGGTCTTCATGATGCCTGACAGCTACAACGCCTCCCCCCCCCCGTGATTCTGTGTCTCTTTCTATTTGTTTTTCAAGGAGACGGTTTGTGTAACCAAACACAAAGAAAGGAGAGACATGATCTTCAGCAAACAGCTCAAGGGCAAAATTCAAAGCTGCAGGGCAAGAGAGGGATCAATTACAGAAAACACTTATCTATCTATTATCTATTATGTTCCAACTCATCTTTCTTATCATCTGGAAACTAACCAATGTTCACTTTTATGTTCAGCCTCAATCAGGCTGGACGAGAACACAAAGTTATAGAGTCAAAGTTGAGACTGGCTTTGTGGACTTCTTTTGTGGAGACTGTTTCTCCCAACACAGCTAATGTGCGATTTGCAACAGTCAGCACACCCTGAACCTCAAGGCTGTACCTCAAAGACCAACTTTGACAACAACTCCTTCAGAAATGATCACAAGACAAAGGGCTTCCTGTGAAAAGCCTTTGCTGATAAAGGCCTTAGCTCAAGGCCAGAGGGGTATGTACATATTTGCCATCATGAATAAGAGGACACAAAGAGGGAGCGGTCCAGAGATACCATCTCAGGCCCGCCAACTCAAACAAAACAGGGGTTCAAAAGACAAAGTAGAAAGCAGTTTATAATGACGATGATGATGGTGAGAGAAACATAACAAACAGGTGATGACAGTTTGACACCAATGTTAAAGGATCAGTTTTTGTATTCATGTCTCTCAGCTACAGTAAACCTTTAAGTTTCAAGACTGATCAATCTGGAAATATTTGACAATACTTTGGTTCTTTGGAGCAGTGGTTCTCAACTGGTGGCTTGGGACCCAAAAGTGGATGGCAGGGCAGTTTTCTATGGGTCAAAAAGTCTATGAAGCGTTATTTAACCATGTTCTTAAATTCTACAATTCACTTAGCAGACTCTTTTATCCAAAGCGACGTACATCAGAGAGTAAGAACAACACAAGCAAGGATCTAGAAAAAAAGGGAACAATGTCAGTAAGAGCAAACGATCAGCTTTGAGTCTGATTGGACACACAGGTGCTGACAGGAAGTGACCAGAGGCAAAGCACAACATTGAGGGCAGTTCTTGAGAGCTCTAATCAGTATAGAAACCATCTTATAAGTCATCGTTATCAAACAAAAACCATCGTCATTACCATCATCATCACCAATAATATGGAGACCATCATCATTAAGTTAGTAGGTATTCATGACAGAGCTGGGTCTTTAGCTTTTACTTAAAGGTGCAGAGGGACTCTGCAGATCAAATGGAGTTTGGAAGTTCGTTCCACCACCGGGGGGCGACAGAGGAGAAGAGTCTAGTCAGCGTCTTAGGACCCTGTGGTGAAGGTTGGATCAGACGCCTTTCATTGGGCGGGAAGGTGAACCACGTTTGTTTTTTTCTGCCGCATGCTATAAAACATTTGAAATTTGAGTCGCCATTTCTCATTAAGGAGTTGGTGGTGGGTCCTAAAGACTTGACGACCAGTTGAGAACTTTTCTCCAGACGTTTGTATGAAGTTCTTGATTTACTACATCTGTCTTAAGCAGATAAGTGTATTTGTCAAATGACTGAAAAGGTAGGAGGCATTTTTATACTCCCTAAGCTGTGGTACTTTAAAAAGGTAGATATCACTTTTAAGGTCACTACCAAAAATCCGATGTGATTTTGGGACCTTTAGTGAGATATTTGAAATCATATTCAACTTTTCAGCTCACTTAGGATTTGGTAAAAACAATACTTTTGCTATGAAAAGGAAACCTACCTCTGCACTGTATAGATTCAACAATGGATCCAAAAAGCTGCTGAACTAAACCCAACCAACCCATCCATAAACACGCAGAGTTATAAATATTCTCGTCATGTCAAAGACAGAGGATGGACACTCTGAAGTCTCTACACGGCTGCTAACACCCCGATATGCTGACACAGCAGTTCCTCTTAGGGAGTCTTGCCGTGTGCTAATAAAATCACTTGATAAATTATCAATGCAAATAAAGTGAGGCCTTCCACTTGCTGAGGTTTGACCTCTGTGTGTGTTTCATCTGTGGAAAGTTGAACATGACATCCTAGAGGATTACAGGGGAAGAATTGAGATCTCCTACGTTGGTTCTTTGTCATTTTATTTTCGAGTATGGGATGTGTTTATAGACGAGGATGCTGCATGAAGAGTAGTAAGGGTGCTTTTCTTACTTAAATGAGCACACATGGGGATTATTTTTGGTCTGAAATGCACCACAGAGGCGAGCTCTGGTGCACATATGCCCCACAAATCCCCCCTAATAGAAATCCAATGTATATGCACCAGTAGTTTGCAAACTTGTGTCTGTGTTCTCTTGTTTCTCGTTTGTTAAAAAAAAAGAGAAACTCTGCTCCCACAGTGCACCTGGCGATGTGAAAGTGCCTCTGTGTCTGGCCAAAAGTGGTTTCAGACGGCATTAGATGGGGAATGCAATTCATTTTAAGAATTCACATATGTTACTGCTGTACCCGAAAGGCATGTCGTCCATTGTACTCATGAGGGGGAACCACTTTTTTCTAAATGCACAAGCTATGAAATATAGATCATGAATAGATTTGTGTTGTCACTGATGTGAAATCGGACACTGTACCCAGACACAACAGGGGCATACGTCTGATTCTTGTGAGTTCTTGCACCAGAAAATGAAAAAAAATCAGGTTCATGCGTTCATACTTTCTGGCAGAGCAGAAGGACATAAACCTCTTTTTTTGGCATATATCATTTTTATCTCATTTACAAAGTTAGCACTTCATTTGGAAATACGGCAAGGACCTATTTTTTTTTTTAGTTCAAAATCAGGCTACGGTTAAAATGTGTGATTTACAGCAAAACAAGCTGACCAACCCTGAACAAACGTCCCTTTATCAGAAAAATATCTGTCCCAAATCAGTGGCATCTTTCCTCTAAGTGTCTAAAACTTGACTTAAGATGATAAAAACAACAAACTTCTTGGAAAGCAGTAATGTCTTACATTCTCAGAGCAGTATATGCAGGCCTGTGTTTCCAAAAAGAGATAAGATAGCAGCAGTATGATTTGTTTTGAGGAGTCGGATGGTGGGTCTTTTAAAAAGGAAATTGTTTATTTATGATCTGGATTAAAGCTGAGGTCGGCGCAGGAAATGAGTCCGGCTGTAGTTTCTGTAGGAGGCACTTTGTTATGACTGAAGCAACTCAACCTGAGAGGTCTGAAACACATGTTTGATAAAGAAGAGAACTGAGGTGGACATGAAAGACTCAAAATGTGTCATGGTGGCATTTGCACATAAAGAAGGACTTTTTTAAAGGGGAAAAACTACGCTTAAATTCTCTCCTCTAAATGTGTTTTAACAATGGGAGGTAATCTCTGAATGATTAATTTATCGTTAACACACCTGTACTGTATGGAGGACGAGATCTGACAGAAGTATAAATAAATAAATAAATGTATAAATAAATACTGGAATAAATAAATAAAAGAATAAATAAATAAATAAATAAATGAGTGAATAAATAAATAAAAACTGGTAAATAAATGGGACATAAATAATTAACTGTCTTAAATTTATTTCTACATTTATTTATTTCCACATTTATTTATTTGCACAGTTATTTATTTCCATATTTATTTACTTCTACATTTATTTATTTATACTTCTGTCAGATCTGGTCCTCCACAGTACTGATGTATGAAGTTGATTTTTTTTTTTCCCCTTATTTTGAAGTTTATCTAAACTTGCAAAACATGCATGTAAGTCAACAGCTACAACATTAATAAAATCATTACATTATGACGTAATTTCTGTGTAATAGTTAGAGTATGAATCCATTAAAAGCTGAACTTACCATGTATCGTTGGAGTAGCTCCGGGACAGCAGCTTCTCTGTAAAGTCTGCAGAGAAATTCTGAATGCGACCTGGTGTTTGTTGTCCGTTTTTAAGTCGTCTTATCCACAAATGTGCAATTTAACGAGGTGTAAGTTGAGAAAACTACATGTTTAATGTATTTCCGTCTCTAGTCTGCATCTCGTCCAACCGATGAGAGCGCGTTTGTTGTTGTAAGAGAGCTGAAGAACAGGCGGTGCTCGTGTTTAGAGACAGGAGGTAAGCTGGCTGCAAATTAAAGGCTGCATCCGGTTAATGCTTTTCAAAATAAGGTAATACATTCAAATCACTCTCTTTGGGACGTTAACCCTTTGATTATTTTGAGAAATTAAAGATTAGCATTGACCTTTTCCATATCATATCATATTTTTTTGTTAGAAAGGAAAAAAATATAAAATATTATGAAGAAAAACAAATATTGTGTTGACTGATTTTATCTCAATAATTCACCTTGGGAGGAAAAATTATTATTGTTTCTACAATTATGCATAGTAAAACATAAATATTAGTACAACACAATGCCTCAAAGCAAAAATTAAGTTGTCAAAATCCCAGTTATAGGCTAAAGGTAATTGTTAAATATTCTTACCGCCAGTATTTGTCAGGGAAACCTAAAGACAGCCATTATTCTGCTGCTTTCTGGAAATAATCTCAGTATAACACAACAAAATTTTATCTTTATTCATGTATCCCATATGCTCTTTTGTAAAGCATCTCGAGATAACACTTGGAATTGGCGCTATACAAATAATGATTGATTGATGTTGGTTTTAACGCAGAACATGTGCAAGATGGGAAATGTACATTACATAATTACATTTGTTTGTCATTGGTACCTGCTTCTCTGTTTTCATGTGGGGTATATTTATTTTTAATTGTTATATTATTATACTGTAGAGGCAGTTGAATATGTATATAGCACTTGAATACAAGACCAATTTCTCTACATGGACCAGGAGGTTAATCGTATCATATGGCATCATGTCGTATCACATTCAGTCATTGAAATACCCACTATATCCACACTGCACCTTAGTCAAACAGTTAAATTGACTGGAAAAAAATGACTCATAGGCAAACTATCTTAAAACACTGAGCATACTTTCGGTGTGTTTTAAAAAAGACTCAAAAACTGAACATCAGAGAACTACATGTCATTAATGGCGATTCAACATTGCATGCTTTTATTTTGTATACGTCTAGTTGGTAGCTTCCTGTCAGTGAGGCGCTCCATGCACCTGGATTGCTCTCTCTCTCTCTCACTCTCTCTCTCTCTCTCTCTCTCTCTCTCTCTCTCTCTCTCACACACACACACACACACACACACACACAGACACACACACACACACACACGCACACACACACACACACACACACACACACACACACACACACACACACACCATTACCCTACAAACCCCATACTTGCTCACAAACTGCCCTACAGCGAAAAGACCGTCTCTAGGGCCAGAAGAACCTTTTGTAATTAAACAATAAAAATTAAAAGAGCTAAATACCAAAAGCAAAACAGACACCACCCATGTTTGTCCTTGGGTTAGGGTTAGGGTTTATTACAGTTTTACGATCCAAAGACCTCCCGTACAAAAGGTTTGTTATGAATATAGAGTAACCTAGATTCAGTTTGTTCCAGCACAACCGGTTCCTGACTCTGTATGCTAAATATGTAGAACGAGGTCATACCTGACTAACCTCAACCCTCTTAGACGAGTTTTTCTGCTCCAGAGGAGTAAAACAAGGCTAAACTTAATCCCACAGAAACCCTGTTTTCTCGGGCAAGAAAATGAGATAAGAAGCTTCCTGTTTGTTCTTTTTAAAAAAGTTTGAACTCTGATTGACCTTCCAGTCCTAAACACCTAAAAAAAAATCTGTGTACTTTGATATCATCCCTAAGAGATTTTTACAGCCAGACTATCATCCCAGAAATACAGATGATGCCCCTGAATCCTAAATCTTACATGGTCATAATGTTCACAATCTTACTTGGGTTCTAAATAGCAGTAAAGTAAAAAGTTAAGGATGACGGATTAACCTTAAGTGTAGTCAGAACTTCTTAAAAACCAAAACATTGGACAGATAAATTGATACCGGCAATCAATCTAATTCATAACCCCGGCTAAAGTCATGGAAGTGATATAGAAATGTTTCATTAACATGTCTCAAAATGACTTAATCAGTTTTATATTTTTGTTTAGTTCTGTAGTAACTTTGTCCAGAATGCAGCAGTATAGCTCAGTCTTTGGTTGAGAACTCGAGGGGTTGCAGGTTCAAGTCCCAATGCGGACCAAGTCTGGAAATTAGCTTTAGCTGGAGAGGTGCTAGTTCATCTTCTGAGTACTGTTGAAGTGCCATTGAGCAAGGCACCAAACCCCCTTGTCCTTGAGTCTCGTGAGATTGATTTCCATCCACAATGGCAGTCGATAAAGAACGCAGACTTCAAGTCCCGTGATCCAACGCTACTTCATGAATCCTTCAGAGAATTTGCTGTTTCATTTTGTTTTATTTCATTTGTAAAGGGACCGTGTACAAAATTAAACATAAATGTTGCCATGTGATGCATTGTACAGTAAGAGTTAGCTTAGAGCTTGTTTACATCTGCAGTATGTCGGCAGGTCAAAGTGAAAACATCACATCACAACAATTGAGACACAGAGACGCCTAAAAGCAGAAATTACAAACTGTGCATTGAAAAAACACCAAAAATTATAGTTAAACACAAAAAAACAGTTTTTCAAGGTAAGCATTTTATTTTAGGCTACATTACGTATACGATACTTTAATTATACAATGCCCAGAAAGAAAGTGAAAATCCAAAAGAGACGGATTAACTGTAAATTGTAAAAACATTACTAACATAGTCTCAGTGACATCATCCATTGGTTTCTGAGGAAGAGTTTTGAAGCCCAGTGATGGCGGTCACCACTGGGAATGTTGTCTCAACCTTATTATGAATAACTCTTATACGACATAAAATCTAAAGAAATCTAAAATGAGTTCCCGTGCAGGAAAAAAAAAAACCCTGTACATCATGTGTTGATAGTAAAATAAGCTGTTCAGACCAAAATCACTTTTTCTACCAGGCTGAAAAGCTGTTTTCCTCTGTTGTAAAAATTGACATTTAACGATGGGTGTGTGACTTCTGAGGCTTTTACGGCCAGCCTCAACTGGCCACTAGAGGAACTGCAGTTTTTGCCCACATCGGCTTCATTTTTTAACACCTGAGGTTGCCACTTAGGGTGAACAGAACTACTTCATGACTTTAAATCTACGCCTTCTATTTCTGCACCTAAAAGCAGCTGCTAACAAAGTTGTTTCAACACAAACCCACACCAACACTCCCGCTTGTTTACGTCAGACTTATTCACTTTGCCTTAGTTGCACATTTCCCTGATTTGCAAAGAGTTAAACTTCACTTGTTAGGACACTGAATTAATGGAATTTAGCAGCTCTGTGACGCTGTTGGTACTCCGGCATTCATGCCTGATTGGAACGGGAGCGAAAATTGTCCCACACTCGTCTGGCCACTAGAGAATTCGAGAAGGGTTGTTACAGTAATTGATAATTGTGTGTGGGTTGAATGCAGCATGTCTGTTGATAATGACTCTCCAAATCAAACCTCTCAGTCTGCTCTCAACCCTCAAGCTTGGGGACATTAAGTCCCAGCATGCTCTCTGCTCCTTGGCCTGTGCATACCCAAGATGCTTATCTTTTACCCAAAGCAGCCAGGCGATCTGCAATTATGTTGTGTTGGCTGATAATGACCTCCCCTCTCCGTCCACTGTGAGCTCATTTTATTCATAAACATGCCGGATAGAGATAATTGGGGGAAAAGTAATTGGCCAATGACGCTGCAACTCATTTCACGCAGAAACGGTCCCCAGATCTTTGCTATTTGAGAGTCCATTTCCTGCATGCGAAACTGCACTACTTTCCATTATGATGCATTAGCTGAGGGCAGAGGAAGCCAGGAAAATGTACTTTTTAAGGTTTTTCCCAGGTGCTGTATTAATGCATCATGTACTTACTGGATATTCCCGTTGGTGCACTCTGCATTTGATTTACATGCCGTACAGTATTTCTTGTAAGGCCTCCATCAAACTCCCCTTACTCGTACGTCTTTTTCCTTGAGCTACATCCAAAAGAGCTCTCTCAGCATGACAGTGTCTGCAGGTTGAAATTAAACTGATAATATATATATAAATATATTGTCAGCAAGATAAAAGACAATATAAAATATTCAAACTACAAAGTAAGAGGTAAGCAGTCACCTTGAAAAAACCCTGCAGTAAGCCAAGTAGAAACTATAGCTGAAAGCAACGCTCAGCAAAAAGGAGACGGGTTCAACTAAAAGCAAACTGCATGAATGGGAAGTAGGAGAAACGAAGAGGAATGACCTGCTGACACCTGAACCCGAAGACACACTGCTGCAGGAGAAAAAAAACAAAACAAACCGTGTATCATGTTCTTTGTGCTCTCTGACCTGACCTCTGGCACAGTGACTCAGTACAAACTGGAAAAGAGTTGATAGGCTATAAAAAGCAGAATATCATAATAACCACAAGCAGAAGAAGAAGAACTTAATCAAAAACAGATGTTACATGAGTCTAGCTAGATTGTCAACAACATGTGCCATGAACTGTGTGACTACTTTAAAGGATAAATCTGTTTTACTTCGTCTTCATAGTGCTGCTATGTTGTTCTGAACAGGTATGCTAACATTGCAAGACTAATGAAAGCGTAGCTCGTAAGCTAGCTGAGGCTAAAGGTAGCAAAAACAGGAGGCAAGATTGTGTAAAAATTGTAGATTGGCAAACAAAGCTTTTTTTTTTAAATGTCTTTTGTCTTTTTGTCTGTCCGGTTATGCCTTGCAGCGAAACAAATCGTCTTTCAGGGACTAATAAAGTTGCAGTTGAAGTTGATTACCACAGTATTAGCATCAACGATCGACACATTGCAAATGTCTGAATTGATCACAACAAATGAGAAAACATATTTTTATTCAAACATTTAACGTTTTATCACACAAGCTGCTCACATTTGACTATTGGAGGAAGTATTTTGTTCATGCTCTCACACCATTTTGATCCGTCGAATGAAGCTCCATCTAGCAATAAGCTTCATTAGAGCCATGTCGGTGGTTAGAAGAAAAAAGCTTTTTTGGATCAAGAACAAAAATGTGGAAGACAGAGAAAAAGAGTCGTTGCTGATATGCACTTTGTTAGTTTTATTAATCGCAACATCAATTCATTGTTTCGCACACCACATGTTTTTCTCATCTCGTGCAGACCTTGTAGCAAACCTCATATGATAGAGGGCTAGGTCCAATAACAGAGTGAATTGTGAGGACACAAAGGAGGGAGAGACAATATGGATCGACCTCAGGGAAGCTGCAATATGCACTAAAAGATGTTGAAGGAGTTGATTTGTCTTAAGAAAAGTTAGTGGATTTTGCTGATTGTGAACTAAGGAAAAGTTTCCAAATTTAAAAAAAAAACACAATTTGAAATGAAGGACAGAGAAAGAGAAACAATGTGATCGACTCTGCTGTGGCTGTGATGATGCATCTGGCCTGAAATCAAACACAGTGTTCCATCTATCAAAGCCAACATGCAATTGTGAGACTTTAACATCTCGTGCAAAGCAAAAGAATAATATCATAAAAATGAGATTTTTGCAGAAAGGTCTGAAAATGTAAAAGGACGTCTGTTACCATGTCGGATGTATTTCCTTTGAAGTTGCAGAGTCAGTTTTGTATTTAAAGAGGGTTTTTTTTATCAGCTTAAGATAGCGTATGTTTCTCATGCTTCATTTAAGGACAAGTGGATTATGAATCATATGTCCAGATTGTCTATGAATAACAAAGCAATCTGTAACCGTCTACATGTGTCCCTTCTGTCCTCACTAATCTCAAACGGACAGACATGAAAGTGTTTTGTGGAGCTTTTTTCCTGCAGATCCAGTTTCCATAACTTCTGCAGCGCTGTCAGAACTTGTCACTTAAATATTTTTGGAGCGGCTCCATGTTGGCTCTGCGTGTTTGTTTCTGCAGGAATCCGGCTTTCTTTTTTTCGTTGTGATTGCAGCTACAAGGTGCCAAAGACTCCCTCGGCCATCTAATAATCTGTGTATCACCGTGCCAGGGGAGCTGCTTTGTCATTTACTCAATAGTGCGCTCACTTTAATTCCCCATTATCAAATGTTGTTTCATTCATAACTGAGGAGCTTAATTAAATGTTCAATCACAATATGCAGAATAGGAGAGGATTATTGATTAGATTTGATTTATTGTTCCCACTTAGAATAAATGGTCTGTCATTCATGAGTGACACATTCTTGGCTTTATTTATGTGTGTCTATTGAAAGATACTGCACTGTTAGATTAGCAGCTTAACTGTATACCATGCTTAGGCCGATAATGCATCAATTAACTGCTGCACCGGGCGACCACTGGCTCTGGTTTTTCAGCGCTGATGAAGCAGACGGTGAGTGTGTGCACACAGTCTGAGGGGATTAAGCCGAGAGGGGGGCCTCATTTGAAGGTGGCCATGCAGACGGCTAATTCGAGAGTGAATGGTTGCGTTTTTTCTTTTTTTTGCCTTGGGTTGGCTGTGTGAAAAGCTGTCTCCATCTCCTCTTTCCTCTGTCCTTCTCGCGAATTAAAAAAGAAATGGTTGGTGTGAGGTGCTGGAGCCCTGCCAGGAGCCTCGCTTATTCCCCCCCCCCCCTCCGGTGTAGGACGCTAAATCTGACCTACTTGCCTGAGAGGAATGCGGCCCTCCACTCATTAAAAGCAGAGAGAGTGCTGCACCTCAAAGCTCTTCCTACTCCACTCTGTGCTCACCACAAACTCCCACCACTGCAATCATGCTCTTATTATCATCATCACCCCCCCCCCCCCCCCCCCCCAACCTGACCCTTCATTTACCCTCGATGAATTTTTCCAGAAGCCAAAACCTGCAAAGAAAAAAAAAAAAATGATGCACCCTCTCCAGTCCCCTCAGGGCGTTTTTCCAGGGTGGTGCCAGCGCAGATTAAGCCCCTCAGCGTTCTCTTTGGACCAGATCTTGCTCTTGCATAAGCCCCCCCCCCCCCCCCCCAGGCAAGCCGGTGTCTCTCTGAAGCTTTCCCCCCCCTCTGTCGTCGTGTTAAAACGGCAGAATGTGGCCAGTGGAGCTCACTGAGACGACAGGTGTTTACAGTACAGGTCAGTTTAAGGTCTGCTGCTAACGCTACATGACAGTTCAGGCGTTTTCAGACATGAGCACACGGTTTCTCCAGAGAGGCTGGGAGAGATTCATCTGGAGGGCAAGGTGGGAGAACTCCATGCCGGGTGACCTTTATTTGTTTGGAGGGGGAACCACTCTGCCTGCCTCCCCGCAGAGATGTAAAGCACTGCAGGTATTTTCTCAGAAGGGGGGAGTCCAGCTCACGATCAGTACATTCAGTTTTTTCTTTTCTGTGACTCACAGGCCATCCGTTTTTTTTTTTTGAAGGGCGAGAATGGAATAGATTGAGGCACAGAGTTCAAGAAAAAAGCTGTCAGAATTGTAACCACTGTTGGAACTAATAATAATAATAATAATACATTTTATTTAAAGGCGCCTTTCAAAACTCTCAAGGTCACCTTACAGAGCAGAGATAAAAACAACAAAGTAACAACACAACGATAAAATTAACATTAAAAAACACAAATGTACAGAATGTAAAGGAGTTATGAGACCGGGTGGAGAATGATCAGACTGAATATGCCAGTTTTAAAAAGATGTGTTTTGAGATGAGATTTGAAAATGGAGAGAGAGTCCATATTACGGATATTGTGGTGGGAGGGAGTTCCAGAGGTGGGTGAAACTGTCCGGTATAACCAGACACAGAGAAAGAAGCAAACTTTAAGCAAACATTTTGCATGCTGTTAAGTGCTGGATAGCTAAATCATAACGCTGCTACAGTGCAAGGTTACGATAAAAAAAGGGCTGAGTTGGATTTAAAACAGTAAAGTCGGCTCCAGAAAATCAAAATAAGGAGCTGATAGACAATCTGAAGTGGCACTGAGCTGAGAGTGGCAGCAGAGTTTGGAGATATTTTATCACCTTTTAGTTTACTCTTCCACATTAAAACAGAATTGTGATCACACATTTATCTATAGCTTGTTTTTAAGTGAATGTAACTCAAACAGGACTACAGTAAAAAAGTGCATTTGTTGGGAACTATTCTCTGCGGTAGATTAATACAGATTTTTTTTTACTCTTGCAGGACAGTGTGTGTGTCTAAAAAAAACTACACTGACCGTGCCCCTGGGTCATGCGTTTTGGATCTCTTTTTGGCCAACAATGGAGCTCAGAGGATTAAGATAAATCAGACTTTGAAGTCCCGGTTTTGACTGTTAATGGGATTTGTTTACCCTCGTAAAAGAGTGCGGTTAGTGTGTGTGCATTTTAAGTTTCACACAATGAGCCGAAACATGAGCAGTCTCCTGGTTCCGGGAGCACAGAGGGGAGGATGTGCTCATGGTTATTAATACACACACACACACAGCGGCATGCAGGCGGTCTGCTGGGCAAATGTGGGTCAAGTGTGCAGAGTGCATGTGAGTAAGGGAGGCAGAGTAAACCCCCCCCCCTACCTCATGACATTAAAGGGATGGAGGGGCATCTTGAATCAGCCTCTGATCTGTCTGTGAGCGACGTGTGTCCTCTGCGTGATTTGGCTGCAAAATCACAGACAAACAAAGCAAACATTTCTATGATAATCTTGTTCTTTATGCACTTTTTAGGCTCCTTTAATGTAGAGCCAGTGCACCCAAGGACACAGCAATGTTCCCCCGTCAGAGAAACAACGGGTCCCAGTTTCTCCAGTTAGAAGGATAAGAAAAAGTTTCTGTGCTTGTTAGAAAAAAAAAAAAAGGAGAAAATGTAACGTTTACAGACACGGTGTGCTGATGAACTTGCTCCACATACTCTCTGTCCCCCTCGCCGGCGCTCTCAATGTTCTCGCAGCGTGTTCTGTCACACTTTCTATTTTAATGTCAGTCTGGGTCATGAAATGTTCGCGCTCTCGCTTTAAGCGGCTAAATGTGGAGATGATCTAACAGAATCAAAACAGAGTGCCAGAATGTTGGGGAAAAAAAAAAAAAGTGTTCAAAATGCTTTTACAACTCAGTGAGTGACAGAGATGAGAACGACCCCTGACTCTGTGTTGTTTTGCTGTTTAACGCCACCGAACTGGTTCAACAAGCATGCACATACAGAAGGAAAACAAGGACCGGACTGAGCACGTGTAAAGACTTCACTGAGCGTGACTGTTCTGTCTTGACCTTGAAGAGCAGCGGACAAAACACACTTTTATTTAGTCCCACACGCTGTTTTTGTTCCAGCGCTTTCAACCATACCAAACGTGATCTGTCCAGGATTGTGTTTGTCTCAAAGTCAAGGGTGGGTAGGAAGGAAACAATATATTAATTTAATGTCATCTGACTTCCTCATTCCACTTTGCTGTATTTGGAGGTGGAGTGGGATTTTCTGGCACAACTTCACCGACTGCATGAAGAGTAAAAGGCTTGAAGAGGTCAAAAAAGCTTCAGCATCAGGGGCACCGGTGGCGCAGTGGTTGGTGCGCGCACCTCCAAGCGGGCGGCCCAGGTTCAAATCCAGCCTGTGGCTCCCTTCCCTCCCTCTCTCTCTTCCTGATTTCCAACACTATCCACTGTCCTATCTCTCCATTAAAGGCACAAAAAGCCCAAAAAAAAATCACTTGAAGTATGAAGATCAACTTTATTAACAAATGAGACCCCATGACCCTGACGAAGGCCAAAAGCCGAAAACGAGTCGGCCTAACACTTCACTGTGTGTAAAGTTGAAAAAATAATAATATCTTTGTCATTTAAAGGGTCTGTCATCATTTATTCACCATGAGCAACACTCATGGTTGCTCAAAACAAAACTCTGAAGCCAAAAATACTGGACGCTGGACGCTGGTTAAAGTCCCCTCCCCCCCCCCCAGGCAGATAAACTCTGACTTGGAAATTACCTTCAGACTCGGTCGAATATTTGCTTAATGAAGGGCAGCTAATGGGCCGCAGAGCTATGGACGCATGTCACGCATTCATGCTTCCCATCATCAGCAGTGCTGCTCCGAGCAGCCGGGGGGGCGTCCACTTCAGTTATTCTCCTGTTGTTAAATATGCCTGGAATCTTCCCTTGTTGCTGGGAATGGTTCATGAAAAGATTTTCTGTCTATGTGTGACATCTGATTACCATGTTTTCAGGGGATTTTAAGGTCAAATACTTGCACAAGAGAAATGGTTTATGTGCAGCTGAAACATCTTTTTCTTTCTTTCTCATTTGATTCACATCCTCTTGAATGTTTGTGTTTTTTTTTTTTTTTTTGATGAAAAAGGAATTCTTTTGGTCTTTGCACAATTTGTTTCTTTCATGATTAAGAGCTGAAAGTTGTTTCATCTCTCCTCTCCAGATGGCAGCTATTTGAATAGGCATGCTCCGATCGGGGGCAAACTATTCAAAAACAAACAGAACGATTAGCTGCACACGCTGCACTGCGATAAAGACGTGATTTCAGCATTTAAGCTTCTAGATTTTCTTCACCTGTTCATAAAAAAAGACTTATTTGGAAGAAGTTTTGTACTGATTTTGAAGTACGGCTGAACGCTACAGAGAGAAAGTTTTGTGCATCTTTGCATGCATGAGCATCTGCATACATTCATGAGTGTTTTCCCCCTCTGTATGGGATCTGGTAGGCGGCCGTCATCTGGACCCAGCAGTGCCTTGAAACACAAAGAGCCCCATTCAGAGGCCTTCAGAGTCAGCAGCCATATCCCACACACACCCACGCGGTCCAGAGGACACCCAGGCCCGTCCAGCACACAGCCTGGAGTCATTACCGAACGCAGTGTGTGTACTTGCACAGCAGTGAAACATTCACATGGAAAACACTGAGCATTCATCGAGAAGAAACGAGAGCAAAAAGGATGAAACTCAAACCAGCACAATCGTCCAGGAAGTGTCTCCCTCCTGCCGTCTCATCTGCGGTCATTTACGTTCAACAAACATACACGAGGATTATTCCCACAGCGTGCAATAATATTTTACAGTGTCGGCTAACAGAGGAGCTCGGGGGGGGGGGGGTCCACATACCGTGTGTAAAGAGATTCTGGTGCCAGGAGCTTCCCTGGACCGGTCTGTCAGACGGAGCCAGATCTCAGAGGCGCCGGACGGACAGAGAGGCTTCAGAGTGAACTCTGCACCGAGGTTCACTGTGAGAGAACGATATTAAAGGGGACATCCACTAATTCTGCACATCAACATGTTAATGAGTCTTGGAGAGAGAAAAAAAAAAGTTAAATGAAATGTTTTGTGGCTGTGCGATGTCTGACATATTTCCTCAAGTGATGTCACATGAGTCAGCATTTTGGTCTGAAGGCAAAACATTTGGTGCAAAGCTAGAAAAAAAAGGCTTAATAAACCTCTGTAAACAACTTTTACATTAGTTAAGGCTAGCTCGCAGCTCAAGGCTACTTCTTCTTCTTCTTCTTCTTCTTCTTCTTCTTCAGTGTTTTTTTAAAGGTGGTTAGCTTCCAAGAAGTTGCACCTACAGCACCTCTGGATTTGAATGAAAACCACAGTTTCCTTATTACAAGGATGAGAAAAGTAATAATACTTCCCTGAAGTACGTCTGCAGTCTTTTTACTTTTTTACATTTTTTACATATAAAAAAAAAGATAAATATATAACATTTCGTCTCCACACATCACCTCATCCTCTTATACAGTAACACGCCTGAAACTCAGACGACGCAGTAAAGATGCATTGTGGGTAATGTAGGCATGGGGGGGGATGTTGGAAATTTAAAACAATTGATCTCCGTTTCAGTGGCATTGACTCTGATATTATTGTTTTAAATTGTCTATCAAAAGTCGACACACAAGTTTAAAATACTATAAAAATATTTTACAGTCAGTTATTTATTTTATGTTTTATTTGTTTAAACGTGTTTTGTTTTATATGCAATCAAATAATAATTATTTTAAGTATGACATAGAAAACAATTACAAAAGTACTGTTTATGTGATACATTTAAAATAAGAGATAGAGATGAATGACTCGTCATGTTGCGATGTGCCTCTTGATAAGGTTATGTTTCTGTGCTGACAGGAGTCCAGGAGCGTCTTAATGAGATTCTCAAAGTGCAGAGGTCATCACTTTTTTAATGAGCCTGACTCCCAGGGGGAGACGAAAATGACTCATCACGGGCCCTTTTATCAAAACATGAACACTTTCACAGTCCCACACTGAACCATTCTTCTTGTATCTCTATGTCAGAGTTTTTAGTCGCTATGGTGAAATAACACTTTAACCCGTCAGCCTACAGGACAGCTCAATACAGACAACCTCTCCTCTGAAAGCTGCTGATTCTACATGTAACCCCACACCTGTCCGTCCTGTCTCTGTGACTTCACTCATCAAATATTCATACGGAGATGTTTTTAAACACATTTGCATTTATTAAAAGTCACTCAGTCTGAATAATGCATTATGTAATGTGATACTGGATACTGACTCTGACCCAGAAAAGGAAGACATGAGCAGGTGCATGAAAACCTTCAGAACTCACCTTCAATCAGGTAAGCTGCAAAATAATACCAATTTATTATCAGTCTTTGATAAAACAAAGCAATATATTTAATGCTGTCTTTGTATCTATTAATCTTTATTATATCTATCTATCTGTTGGGAGCTGGTAGCCTAGAGGATAGTTAGATTTTTAAACGCAGTCTTAAAACTCATTTATTCAGTCTGGCTTTTATATAAATTCAAATCTTAACATTATTGTTTTGTCTTTTTTATCCTACTACAATTTTAAATATTCTTCTCCTATGTATTGATTTTAATATCTTATTGCTTTTATGTGTCGTATTTTATTTTTTAATTTTTATATATATTTTTTTTTATTCTTATTGTCTCTCAATGATTTTATAAACTACTTTTTCCATCAATAACTTTTCTGCACTCTTGTAAAGCACTTTGAACTGCAACTTAATTTGTCTGAAAGGTGCTTTATAAATAAAGTTTGATTGATTGATAGTGCACACGCCCCATGTGCAGAGGCTGTAGTCCTCCAAGTGGACGGCCCGGGTTCAAATCCGACCTGTGGCTCCCTTCCTGCATGTCATTCCCCACTTTCTCTCTCTCCCTGACTTCTGACTCTATCCTCTGTTTATCTCTAAAATAAAAGCATAAAAAGCCCAAAAGTAAACCTTACAAATATATATATACATAATATTAAAATGTGTGGATTCTGCATGTGTTATTTATTTGTCCATTTATTTTCAGATTTAATAAGTTATGGTTGGTACAGTTATTATTAAACTCTTTTTGTAACACACACGTTTAACAGTCTTCCATATTTCAACAATGTAAAAACTATTTAATGTGGAGGCTAATTCTAATTTGCTTCAATAGGAGACTTAACGGAAGCACACACTGCCCCCTGCTGGCCACAAAGAAAACCACACAAGAAGCTTCTTCATTTACATTTTATTTAAAAAAAAAAAAATCAGCTCATTTATCAACTTGTAGAAAAGAAGTCAGTAGAAAACACATTCTGGTGATACGTCAGGGTAGATGTCATCCTCTCATGTGGACAGTTTGAGATTGTTGACGTTACAGTGACAGCTGACAGTGTCATGATATCTTTGAAATGATTGACGTAGCATTTCATCTTTAACGGAGAACACTGTGAAGCTTACAAACTGTTTAGTAGGTTAACATAAAACACTTTAAATCATTATTTCACATTCTGGCTGGTAGAAATTAATCTTTAGTTATCTAAACTTTTCTGGATTATTAACTGAATGTTTAATTCTGAATTACAATCCAAACTATTATTTCATAAACTCTATGATGGCTCGGTTGGACCTTGTGTTATGAACGTTAAATGGCGCCCATGATATCTTTTTCATGATGACCTCGACCTGCTTTTCCAAATACAGTAACACAAAACAACAACCGTCTTTGCATTATTTTTTCTTCTGCATGATCTCACTTCCAGCTGCAGGATTCTTGTTAGCTCTCTGAGTCTTTGTCGTTTTTGCCGCTTTTTCCTTTTTGACCTCCTCCACCTTCGGCGCCTCGTCCCCCTGCTCGGCCTCCTCGCTCTCTGGTTTGACCGTGACCTTCCTCAGCTTGTGTTTGCCCTTGGGGGTGGAGAAAGTGAGCGAGGACTTGATGAAGTCCAGCGGGAAGATGCCCACGTCTCCGTCAAAGCGGTTCTTGGTCACCTGCAGCGACCTGCGGCCGGGACACGTCACCAGCTTCTTCTCCTGCAGGATGAGGACGTTGTCGGCTTCTTGACTGGCCTGGAGGGAAGTCGGAGAGGAGAGTGAAGCTTGTTAGAGAGGGTCGGGAAGTCTACATTTTTATTATCATGTGTATTCTTAATCATTAAAAGATCATTTAAACTCATGAGCATATAAAAGGAACCCGTTGTGAAAGACACAGGTGAGTGAAGAACAACATCGTTCATCCTTCTTACCTTCGCCGAACCAAATATGGACGCTGTTTGCAGTTCTCTGTCGTCCTCCTCCTTCCTCGGGTGAATGATCAGAGTGACGTGGCAGCTGCTGTTGGTTGCGAACTTTCTGAAGGCTCCGATGATGTGGTCCTGGACTGCAAACCTGGACCACAAGAAGCACCACTTACTTTCACAAATACGTAAATGGTGATTAGACTTGAGCTTGTACAGCACTGTTTTAATCTTCTAACTACTCAAAGTGCTTTTGACACCGCAGGTCACATCTGCACATTCACACACTGATGGTAGAGGCTGCTTTGTAAAGTGACCACCAGTATTAACCAATCACATTCATACACATTCACAAGCTGCCAACACAGCTGTGGGAGCATTTTTGGGGTTAATCGTCTCGCCCAAGGACACTTCGACATGTAGCTGCAGGAGCTGGGGATCGAACCCCCGACCTCTACCACTGAGCCACAGCTGCATACATGTCATGAAATTGTCCTGAAAATCTTTTGTACCTTTTTTTTTTTTTTTTTTTTACTCACTTGTCCACTGAGAGGTTTTCCTGGCCCATCATGAACTGCAGGTTGTCAATGACGACGTGGTTGATGTCATACAGGTAGACGGCATGTTGCATCGTGTCCAGCACTGTCCTGCGCAACAGGTCGGAGGAGAACCGGGTTAAAAAAATATTCACATACATATCGTTTTTATAATGAGTATTTGATTTGTAAAATCGTATTTTACTGCAGCTGCAGTTTTGGTACAATACTGACAAATTTGCGACTGCTGAAGTCATCCAGATAAATTACTGACACCCATTAAATGTGATAAATGCTGTGATCCCACCATAAGAAGAACATCTATCTGGATTCCTCTGATCCCTGATTTGACTCACTTGATGTTCTGCTGCCCGTGGAAAGTCATAAAGTAGAGGGGCAGCTCCTCGAACTTGTCTGCCCAAAAGTCGTACTGCTCCAGGTTTTCCTCCAGCCTCTGCATGGCGAACTGTGTCAGCATGATCTTAGCCAGACGCACGTTGTTGATCTCAAAGCTGCCCCATAGCGTGTTGACCCCCTGCATGCTAAGGTCCAGCGTGAACTCGCTGATGAAGGTGGTCTTACCGCTGCCTGTAGGACCTGGATCACACAGAGACAAACGTAGATGTAGATAAACCTCAGGTGTTGGATTTTTTTTTAAATGTGCAGAGTGGGAAACAGATGAGTATGTGCACACCTCAAATCAAACGTGTAACATTCAAAACACAATTTCTCTGTAATGAAAGGATGATTATTAATAAAGCGAAGCCTCTTCTTTGGGTGAATGCTAAAGCTGCAGGACTTTAGATGAAAACTAGCTCTGAACTCGGGTACAATGTATCAAATTACATGATTATATGTGATGTTGTGGATGTTTACAGATAAAATTAATGTATAAACGAATGATCTGAAGACGCTAAAAGGACGTCAAGTGTTTTCAGTTTGGTGCGATCTGCAACCAAAAACCGAGATGAGTGACTAACAACTCTGAAGCTATCTATTCAAAAGTACACTCAGTTTACTGCACATTGCACATATTGCACATTTCAAGTTGACTTTTGTATTTACCATTTTGTTTCGTACCTTTTGCACTATTTAGAATTTATTACTGTAAATATTATTTATCTTATTTTGGTTGTATTGGACGGAGACAAACGCAATTTCGATTCCACTGTATGTCTGGCATATTTTGAAATTGACAATAAAGTTGACTTTGACTTGATAGTCAGTAAATGTGGCATCTTTCACATTATGCAGTCTATCTGATGTTCTGTTTATTAAAATGAAATACTGATCAGTTGTGCTTTAATGTTGTGTTATTCCATAAAGGCCAAAATGTATTTCTCCCTCAAGTCTCAAAGGATCAATGTGTTGACTTTAGCACCATCTAGTGGTGACGCTGCAGATTGCACCAAACTGATAACAGCCTTCCACACTTTCTCCTAACTGCAAAACTCATGAAAGTCAGGGAAGGGCGCTTCGTAATTTTGGCCATTCCAGGCTCCTGTAGAGGTTGAGTGGTGCAACGCAGACTCTATGCAGCATCGAGACCTGCGTTTTAAAAATATCGAGCTTTTTAAACGCAGTCTTAAACCTCATTTATTCAGTCTGGCTTTTATATAGTGCGTTATTCAAATCTTAACATTACTGTATTGTTTTTTTATCCTACGACAATTTTAAATATTTTCCTCTTATGAATTTATTTTAATATCTTGTTGCTTTTATGTGTCGTATTTTATTTTATTTTTACACATATTTTTTTAATTCTTATTGGTGTGCTTTAGTCTCTCAATGATTTTATAAACTACTTTTTCTCAACAACTTTTCTGCACTTTTAGTTAAAGCACTTTGAACTGCAATTTAATTTGTCTGAAAGGTGCTGTATAAATAAAGTTTGATTGATTGATTGATCTGTGTCCTTTAAGAGCTCGTTTAAGGAAGCCAAAATATCATTTTTACTTTCAGGTGACACGCTTGTCAAAGGTTCAGAGGGACCGAAATGTTGTGATTTTTCTAATGAATTGGTGACACTTAGCAGGAGCAGTGTGCAGGATTTTACTTTTAGGTGATCAAATACAAATAAAAACTTGATTATGAAAGCCATGTTCTATATCTGCTAACTGATCATAACATCTGAACAGGAATATTTCAAACATTCAAAGCCTTTATATATATATATATATACATATATATGTATATCACATCTTCTTGTACCTGTAAAAACGGTCAGCTCTCCTTTGCGGTGTCCCTTCAGGATCCTGTTGAGTTCAGGAAACCTCGCCCACTTCACCCCGGCCACCTGCTCGGTGTTCATCAGCTCCCCGTACACGTCCTCTCTCAGCTGCTTGAAGGACACGATGGACTTGTGAGCGGCCGGGATGGACGACTTGATGATGTTGTTCAAGTTCTTCCCGAGGGCCAGCGCCTCCACGGGACACGGCCTGCACTCCCCGGGCCGCACCAGCGAGCAGCGCCGCAGACCCAGCTTGCGCGAGAAGATCTTGGACGCCTCCCAGGAGCGGATGTCGTCTCCCAGCCACAGCGTCACCCGCTTGAACTGTTCCAGGTACGGCAGCAGGATGGGCGGGAGGCAGCTGACGCCGCGGGGGAGCGCGACGCTGGGGAGTCCCGTGGCCTGACTCACAGCCAGAGTGTCCAGCTCACTTCCCGTCAGGACGACCTCCGGGTCCATGCGGCCCACCAGGGGGAGGCCAAACAGGTTGTAGTAAGAATTCGACTTTGGCATCGTGGCTTCGTTATAAGTCACTTTTTCAGCGTCCGAGCTTTGAGCGGAGAGGAGCTTCACCCCCTTCAGGGACGAGTCAGGCCCGCCGAACCAGGGGAACACCAGGCTCTTTGTGGGCTTGAAGAGTCTCACGCCAAACTTCCTCAGTGTTGCATTGGAGATCTTTGTGATCTGGAAAAAAATAAAAAATATTACAATAAGATAAACCTCAAAAATTGAGACATGCAGTATTTATTTTTTTTTTTTTAAAGTTTAACAGCACCTGGAACATGGTTTTAATCAGCTGGGCCTCGTCCTCAGGAAGGTCAGCGAAGGGCACGGAGCTGGACCAGACCCTCTGCACCTCCCTCAGCTCTCTCTCGCTCTCCTCCAGCTCCTCCACGCTCTCCGGATACCCCAGCAGCACGCGGGGACTGAGCGAGTCCCGCTCGTCCTTCTGCATCACCTCCAGGCAGTCCTGCAGGTCCTCCCAGCTGCCTTCCACCAGCGTGTCTTTGCACAGAAACTGCCCGGTGGTCTTGTCGACGAACAGCGAGAAGCTGTCCCTCCTCTCGGACGGCTCGACGAAGACGCTCGGGACGTGGAGGCAGCTGTAGCCATCGTGGAAGGCAATGTCTTTGGAGCGGAGATACTGTTTGACGTCTGTGACCGTGATGAGGCTCGCAGGAAACTCCACGGTGGACTTGGCGTCCTTTTTGTAAGCCCTGGTGCAACTGGGAAGGAGGAGGAGGCAAGGAGGTTGTCTGTGAAGAAGCCTCTGGTGGAGTCTCACACAGACTGATGAGAAGTGTCTCTGCTGGAGAAATCTCTGGTCTGCCACCTGCAACATGCAGGTAGCTCCCTTCTGCAGCAACCTCCTCCACATTTGTTACCTGGTTAGGACATTAAACCTGCAAAACACATGACAATAGGAGGGAAAATATCAACATCAGACTAACACACATAACACCAAACAAAGATCCTGCTGCGTGCTTTAAATGACCTACGCTAACGGGCATGTAAGGGAAGACAGTGAAGCATTAAAGCATCTTTTTTTTCCTTCTATTAAATGAACACTGACAACTTCAGAAAAATACATCGGAGATACGTTTAAGTCTTTACGTAAAAAAAAAGTATGTTTGATAAAGAAAAAACACTCAAATTCCAGCTTACTGTCTCTGTTACTTGCCTACTTCCCCTCCATGCTGCGTGCTTCTTCTCGCCCGGGCTTTCGGGTGTTTCTTCAAAACAAGTCCGTGTGAAACATACTCCGAGAAACAAAATCCAAATGATAGCTTAATGCTACATTTTAAAATATGTTAGTCGCTTCCATATTATGTTTAACAACATTTAAATCACATTCAACACTTAAAAATATTAATTCACATGAGATTAATGTTTTTTTTTTACCGTCTTGTTTATTAAATGTTTCTCTCCGGAGCATTTCCCCGACGGACCACTTCACATACATGCCCGTGAAGTCGTCCTCTGTCATGTGTTGTAGCACCTGAGCTTGTTTGGACTGTGTTTCCTCCCGTGTTAGTTTCAAAATTTGACATTTTAACAGCCGTACGTTAACGTGTGTGATAAAGATGACAGCCAGGGGGACACAGAGCCGCTTCCTGCAGAGTGTTCTTCGAAACGGGGTCGGTCGGTACGTCTGTCAGCTGAAACGGATCTCGATCATCTTCTCCAAAAAGGCGCAGGGCTCTTTAGGAGTCAGGTAAAAAAAACAAACAATTAAATTCATTTTTTTTTTTAAATGTGTGAAGCTTTGAAGCTGTGTGACAGAGGAGCTAGGATTTGTTTATGTGCATATAAATGCAAAAGATAATGCTGCATTGTGCAAACTTTGTTATATAGGATATGATGACGCTGCTGCCCCAGCAGACGGCTGCAAAGAAAACGGCACTTTCCACAACAGTCTGATAAAACATGGATGACATTTTTGCTACACACATTAAAAGACCTAAGCTTCCTCCTCTGTGTGGTGCTTCCAGTCCAGTTTATTGTTCATGTGCACCCCCCCCCATGTATTTATAGCACTCCACCACCTGCACCTCATCCCCACGGATAGAGATGGTGCTCAGCTCAGGCCTGTCCCTCCTAAAGTCCACCACCTGCACCTCATCCCCACGGATAGAGATGGTGCTCAGCTCAGGCCGGTCCCTCCTAAAGTCCACCACCTGCACCTCATCCCCACGGATAGAGATGGTGCTCAGCTCGGGCCTGTCCCTCCTAAAGTCCACCACCTGCACCTCGTCCCCAAGGATAGAGATGGTGCTCAGCTCGGGCCGGTCCCTCCTAAAGTCCACCACCTGCACCTCATCCCCACGGATAGAGATGGTGCTCAGCTCGGGCCGGTCCCTCCTAAAGTCCACCACCTGCACCTCATCCCCAAGGATAGAGATGGTGCTCAGCTCGGGCCGGTCCCTCCTAAAGTCCACCACCTGCACCTCGTCCCCACGGATAGAGATGGTGCTCAGCTCGGGCCGGTCCCTCCTAAAGTCCACCACCTGCACCTCGTCCCCACGGATAGAGATGGTGTTCAGCTCGGGCCGGTCCTTCCTAAAGTCCACCACCTGCACCTCATCCCCAAGGATAGAGATGGTGCTCAGCTCGGGCCTGTCCCTCCTAAAGTCCACCACCACGTCCTTGGTCTTTGTTACATTTAACACCAGGTGGTTCTTCCCACTCCACCAGCTGCCTGTATTCTGTCTCCTCTCCACCACTGATACACCCCACTACCGCAGTATCGTCTGAGAACTATAAAATAAATTCTATATATAATAAAACATATAGAATGTACAGTACATACTGTGTATACTGCTCCATGTGCGAAACTTTGAACTGGTCACCCCTGAATGCAAGAAGACATTACCATTGGCTCCAATGTGTTTTCAAATGTATCCACTTCAATTTTCCCTCTTTTATTTAAAACAACATTTAACACCACACATTCTTTAAGACATACTCAGCAGCCTTTTTTTTTTCTTGTTCCCAAAACCAATAAAGGAATCGGCAGACGAGCGTTCAACTGCAAAGCTCCCTCTGACTGGAACAATCTGCCTGTAAACATCAGAACAATAAATTCACTACACATTTTGAAGAAGTCGCTGCTGCCTTTTCTCACAAAACCATGTTGCTGCTTCTTTTTTTTCTAATTAGGTGATGCAGAACAATACAAGACAAGTGAGGGATATGACAAGAACAAAAGTATGTAGGAGACGAATAAAACAAGAAAAACAGACAAGAAAAACAGACAATCATCTGGATTGGAGAAAGAGAAAAGAAATAAAATAAAAAGAAATGCATGAAAAATGAGAGTGGCTGTGATGAGAATTTATGATGATAAATATGATATGAATATAAGGGGGGGAGAGGAAATAAATCAATAAATAGGTCATAATGAAATGGTGGCTAAAGACAATAATAATAATAATAATAATAGTAATAAAAAAAGAAGATAAATTTGATGGTAAGAGGAAAATAAATTCATAAATAAGTTGTGATAGTTATACAGAAAGGAAAAAAAAATAAAAAAGGTTGTGTGTCTTTGTGTGTGTTTTTGTGTGTGTGTGTGTGTATTTGTATGAGTCTATATTTGTGGTAGTGAATATCAGGGGTTTGAACTATGTTGTTCGGGAAGTAGTGAGGTGAGGATCGGCTCCCAAGTTGTCAGAAATTGGTGTTTTTTATTGAGGATGGATGCTGTAAAGTGTTTCCATGGTGATGTGTTCGACAAAGAGATCTATCCATACTGAGGTTTCAACATGTTGCTGCTTCTAATGGTGATGTCTTCTTACCCCTCTAATATCTTAAGTCACTATGTGCATCTACCTCTGATGACTTTGTGTGGGGTGCTGCTGTGGCTTTGCGGGAGGGACACGTGGGCTGGATGGGTGTTTGAGAGCCTTTATGTTTATGTGTGTATTTTTGTGCTTGACTGTCTGTATCACGCTGTACTGTTGTGTTTTTGTTTTTGTGTTGGACCCCCCCCCCCCCCCTCGAAAACGAGATGGTTCATCTCAAGGGTGCGATCCATCAAATAAACAGAATTTCTCACAAATATATGAGCTCTGTAGGCTATATGGTGTCTTTGTGCTATCCTGTTAATGGAGTTTAGTTAAAAGTACGTTATTTTACTCTGAAAGGATTTGAAATAAAAATAAAAAAAAGTAGCAGGATATAAGATTTCTAAAGTGAAGAACAGGTACCTCAAAACTGTACGTACAGTAATGGTACAGTAAAAGTAGCCTATCGAGCTCAAACACAGTACTTGATAACATTCAAACTCGGCAAAGATTTAAAATAATTATCAGCAGTCTAACAAATGAAAACATTTTATAGTCTTTGCAAATTCGATAAGAAGACCTTGCACGCTCATACTGTTGACAGATCACCGCTCACGCCATCTATATTTTGTATGTTCAATTAATTCTTCTTTTTTAAATTTTACATTATATTCTATTTTTACTGTATTTATGTGTATTAGTAATTTGAGTGTTTATTGCATGGCCTTGCGGAACAGTCTTTACATTTCACTGCACGTCTGTATGAGCGTGCGACAAATAAAAAAATCTTGAATCTTGAATCTACACGCTGTTTTAACCAAACCCCAGAGTGACCACATCACCTTTGCCTCCTTTCTGCTCTTTTTTTCAGGGAGTTCATAGAAGAGGGAGTGGTGGACTACGCCAAGAAAAACCCTTCAACTGTCGTGTACGTGTCTCCACAGACGAGCAGGATACCCAAAATAGTTGCAGAATACTGTAAGTGCTCATGACTTTTTGGTCTCTTCTGAATATTACTTTCTTGTTAAAACATGTTTTTATACTAAACATGTAACATTAATCTACATAGTCTCCTAGAAGTTCCTTGGACAAAATTGTGTTATTTGCTGATAAATACAGAGCCAGCTGTTATGAATTTTTAAGCAGTTGACCTACAGAAATATATTTGGAGGAAACGTGGGGGAAAGTAAGTAAAAAAACAAATTGGAACCCACTGATAGGGTTTTGATAGGATTTTTCTGGAGCCGGTATCGGTATTAGAGAGATGAAAAACTGATACCGACATATTTCCTCTTAGGTCTATCTTTGATCTGATGAGATAGATATAAACACATGTATTGCGTTGATCTCTTCAGTGCAGTTATCAAACACTTGTGGAAAAGATATACGACGCAGTCAAGATGGTCACTTAACTGGAGTGTAACTGCGCATGTAGGTGCATCACCACTTGACACTCTGGAGGGTGATACTGCTTGTTGTAATCCATATAGAGATAGTGACAACGATACTGATAGTGTTGTTCAATAACACTCAAGTGAAATGCTATGAATCGAAGCTGGCGTTCTCACAGTGTATTGGTTAGGGGGTGATACAAGTTGCACTGAAAAAACAACAACAGCTTTCCTCCGTTTGGTAGTTTAGTGGTCTCTGAAGAGGTAGCAAATGAAATGCTATTTTACTGGTGAATAAATCTAATATGGGCGCATATATACGATAGAATTAGCTGATACAGATATCTACTTGTCATGCTTATATCGGCTGGCAGATTTATTGGTCGGGCTCTACTAAAAAAATCAAAATGCTCCTTTCTAGAGAGTACATGGTTCCTAAACAAGAACTATAAAGGTAACATCCAACTACGACAGAAATATTTCCTTTCCTACAAATATTAAGACGATTATTTAAGCAGTCTTCCAAAGCATAGGGTTGTTTTTTATTTTTTTTTAAATCGCACTTATTGTGAAAAACTTAAACCCTAAATAAGATGTATTCTCAAATCATCTGTATGTCAGATGATGTTTGTGAGGTTGAACGCTCAGGTTTATGGGAATAATCGAATTATCTGTTGATGCATGTGAGAAGATTTAGAAAGAAATACTTCTACTGTAAAGCGTTATATAAATCCAAGCTGCTATTATTATTATTATTATTATTATTATTATTATTATTATTACTATACAGTATGTAAGAAAGACAGAGGCGAACTACAGTCATGTACTTATTTGCTGTAATTCATAAATACTGTAGGTGGCAGTATCACTCTGTGTTTTTTAAGAACTGCTTTCAGGTAGAAGTGAACACTGGGGGACTCACCTGAATAGTCTCACCCAAAATCATAACTTCTTGTTGACGCTCTTTAATTTCACGAGCAGATTTGTCAGAGCGAAAGGGAGTCACTTTTTAAAGTCACTCACACGCGGTTATTTCCTCTTTTTCCCCCCCCTTCCTGCAGTGAACGGCAATGTGAGGGAAGAGATAGTCACAAACAAAACATCTCCGCAGATTTTGGAGCTTTTGACCAAACTGACCGATCAGTCTGGCCTGGACATCGTCCGCATCCGCAAGCCCTTCCACACGGACAGCCCGAGCATCCAGGGCCAGTGGAACCCATTCACCAACCGGCCTCCATCTATCGGCCCCATCAGACCGCAGAAACAGGACTCTCAATAAGGACTCACTTCGGATGTCATTTCTCATCCTTCCTGCAAGATTTGTCTTTTTTTTTCTTTTTTTTTTTTTCTAATGTCTGCCCTTGACAATAAATCATATTTTCAGCAAATTTCCCCAACTCATTCGTTAAATATTCTGCAAACTACGATGTGAGTTTTTATTTTTAATATGCCCTTCTGTCGTCCGGGCTGATGGCCCTTAAGCGGTGCAGGAAAGAGCACACGGCTCCAGATCTGAATGCCACATTTGAATAGACACTACAAGAATCCACCACTTGAGGCTTGTCAGCAGGAATTGTTTAAAAAAAAAAAAGCAAGTAACTGCTTTTAAATCTCAAGGATATTTTGTAAAAGGTGCAGCAGCAGCGCTTGGGAGAAGTTGGAATGAAAAAAATAAAATAAAAAAATTGTGCACATGCTGCCTTCTGGTGTTTAAATTTAGATGTTCTCTTTTGAGTTGTGTTTGAACAGCTTGTCAGGAGAAGATCAACAGAGCAAAGCTGATGTACAGTGGTGTTACGTCTGACTGATTTAACTGCAGTTTACTAACCTCGACGAAAAAGAGACAGACGGCGGATGATCACCGTTTATATCTGAACTACTAGAGGAATGTACATGTTTTCATACTGAGGTTTGAAGGTTGTCACATCCTTAGATGACTCAATCTTAAATGAACATGACAGATGGTTGTGTGATAGCCTGAAGGACGAGTCTTAACCTTCAGCACGGGGGCTGTCCTCTGTTTCAGCTGTGAGGGGACAGAAAACTCCTCCAGTGGGTGATTCCCCCCCCCCCCCAAAAAAAAAAAAAAATTTAACAAGACTGATGCTGGCGATATGACTCACTCCTCTCTTTGCAGTTCCTACCCAGAATTCATCACAATTTGAAAGCGAAGGCAGACGAGGTGACCCTGCTTCCCCCTCAACAAATGACCTCCGTGTTCTTCACCACAACTTCTAATCATCAGGTGAATACAAATGAGCTGAGTTTTCAGAGAGAACTTGAAAGGTGCCCCTAGGACAGATCGCTTGTTTCTGATGATTGATGACTTCTAATCTGTTGGTTTATACTGTGTATATTATTATATAACTCCAGCCGCAGGGAAACGGTTTGGTTATTATTTGTGAAAATGTATGTACAATGGAAACGTGAGATGACTGCAGAGGATGGTGAAGAAACAGAAATTGAGTTCTGCAGCAGGACGCTGGTGCTGATTTCCTTCACTTTCTGCTAAATTGCCCTCAGGCTGTCCGTCACTACTTCACCAATTAAAATGAGTTATCTGTAAACTTTTAGGTAACTGTTAGGTAAAAGTAAAGGTTGATGATGCAGAGAATATGTCTTCCAGGTTCCACCAGCTGTCTGATCTTTTTGTACTCTCCTGTTTTTGTTTTTTTTCATACACCATATATTTATTGGACATATCCACCTTGACATCACTCATTGGTTTGATGACTCACATTTGGAGCCTGGATTTCAGATTTTTGGCTATCACCATGTTCAGCACCCACATAGTAGTCATGAAGAAATTAGCTTTAGAGATCAGAATTATAAAAAGCTAAACTGTAAACATTTTTGATTCTGCTTTCGAGCCATTAACGGTGCTGATGATGTCGAAAGGTTTCTGTTGTCTCGTGCATGTTAACGTGTCGGTGGCATTAAATATCAGAACTACTGTGCTCTCCTCACGGGGGACCTGGCACAGCTAGACCAACAAGGACATAAAAGGCTCTAAATAAAGAAGCTGTTGCTAAGTTACTGCCTTGAACACTGCTCTGAAAATGGCCATTTATCCCCCCCCCCTCTAAGGTTAAAATGTACCTCCGCTCTGTCAGTCATATATGTATGTAAATGACTCCGGGATGATGTGGGCTTCATTCCCAGTGGAAGACAGTGGCCTTGCATGTCGCCACAAGCTAAAAACATCCGAAACATCACGGCGTCTGGAGAATAGGCTTTGGTGCAAACATGTTTTTGCATATTATTTCCTGGCTTCCCCCTCAGGGCTTTTGACACCGACTTTTCCCCCAGGCAGGACATAGTGCAAAGTGTTTTTTTTTTTTTTTTTAATCCGCAAGGAAGCAAGTGGAAATTTAATGAACTCAAATAAATAAGACATAACAGACAATATGGAAGAAAATCCTTTCTGAACAGCTCAGGTGTTTAAACTACATGGAGCAAGGATATGACATCAGTCAGTTAAATTCTGAGAAGACAACATACAGTAGATTCGATTATCTAAATCAAACATCATACAGAACCAACTGGATGGAAAGTGTCACAGTTCACAAAGGAAAACTACATGACTTTAAACAATGTCTTGACAAATCAACAGTACAAATAGTGAATTCTTTACACCACTTTCTTTGGCCGACATCTGGAGAAATAATCTACTTCTACGCAAAATGTACTGTATCTTGCAAATTGACACAGCAGGATGTATAAGTCATGTTAGTGAATGCAGGAAAAAAACGTTTTTTCAAGGTGTTTTTTTTTTGTACAGAAACAATGTACAGGTAGCTAATAAATTAGCCCGTTGAACCAAAAGTCCATAGTTACATATACAGTGCAGATCCAGTGTCTATTGTAAACACAATGTCCTTAAATGGGAATAAAAAACGTAGCAGCAGCAATGGTTGCAGATTCATGTGAGGCTTTTTCTTTTTCCCTTTGTTAAAAAATGTCAACAACTTTTGAATGAGGCCACTTAATTATGGAAGCTTTGCTATAATACATGGTTAAGTGCAATGCCATATTGTACCAATTATACACTTTTAAACGTTAGCCAACAAAAACATTTCTTTGCAAATTCACTTTATATAAAATTAAATGCTCGCATGATTTAAACATTTAAATTACCGTGGATCATTTAAAAAATATATAATTTAAGAACACAGATTTCTTTTCACTCCGTCTGAGTCTCACTGGAAATTAGTGCAATAAAACAAATCACATCAGCTATAAATGTGGCAATGGCAATTACTGTGTCCCTCACGATAAACAAATGCAGAAAACCCAGTTGATATGAGGTGCTTTCATAAAACACAAATTAACTGCAGGGCTCTTGGAAAACTGGTTCTAATTGATAAGAGGCCACCAGGGCCCTTTGTAAACTCAGCAGGGTCCTTGAGAGAGCGAGTGTGGATGTGAGTATGGGGTTTAATGGATGATACTGTCATGCAGAGGTGATGAGACGGGAGAACAAAAGAAGCATCACAGAAAGTGAGCAGGGGGTGTGAGGATAAAAACAAGGAAAAGGGCAAAATAAAGCTGACAGCATAAAGCTGAAAACATGCAAATTAGAGTCTGCAAACAGGAGCAGCTGTATTGTCATCTGTTCCCTGCGAAAAGAGCCAGGACCAAAGACTGTACACAAGAATGGGAGGCAGTGAAGCCAATACAGAGTGCCAACAATAAAAAATTGCGAGAGCCAAAATGCAAAACTTAAGTCATCAGAACAGAAGTCCATGAACCAGATGGTGATAGTTACTTCCAGTTTATGAATCATCTTTTACCCTTTTTGAACTTGGACTAAAAACTCTTCAATTCTTATGAAAACATGACAGTGTCCAACACAGATACTTCTCTGGGAACTGCAATGTATAAAAGAAAGTCGTCTGCATACAGTGTGATTTTCTGTTTAGCGCAACCAAAAAATGGTTGAATTTTGAATTACAAAAAAACAAAAAAAATATATAAAATGGAAACACTTGGATAGTCACAGCAGTGTGGACAACATTAGGAATACTTGTTAATGGAGCGCAATGATTCACGTTTGATTGGAAATGTAGCAATTTTAATCAAGTTGCAAAAATATTTCCCAAATTTCGATTAGCATAGAGTTTGAAATATGCCCAGTAGACTCAATCTGAACCTTTAAACCTTTAGTAAAACGATCCATAAGGTGCGTACATACAACATATTCTGTATGATTATTTGAAATAATAGAAGGCAGAAGAAGCTCCATGCACAGGCTAACAATCTCGCTAACGATTGAAAGACTGATTTTTGCACTGAACCCCCCCCCCCCACCCGACTCCCCCCTTTTCATAAAAATAATTGTTAGCGTAATGTAACAGAGAGAACAGAGTCAAAAGAATCAGTAAACAATCAGTTGCAGTAGTGGTTTAAGCAGGCTGAAAACAGACAAGGTGATGTCCGATCATTTGTCTAAGGGAACGGACAAGCAAACATGAAATGAACTCTGGCAAAAAATGTCCTCTCATGTTCTGTTGAATTCAAAAGGTGAATTGAACACAAACTCTCAACAGCCTTTTTAACTGGTATAGAGGCGAACAAAAGGAAAATATTCATCCTAACAATTCCCGACTAAACAAATGATATATGACTAAATTTCATGTGTCAACAGTAAGACACTAATCTGTCTTTTCAGTGTGAATTTTCCCCTAAATAAAAATTGGTTCTTAATGTGGCTTTGAAGGCAGACAACATGACAACTAAAAAAACCCACAAGTGTAAATCAGCTCCTGCCTCTGTATCAACATCTTCTTCCTGCATGCCTAACCAGGACACTGGGGTCAAATGTTTCCTGTCTGCCTCCACCTGCAGAGACAGTCGCGCTCTAACTCAAACAGACAAGAAGCCCTCGTCGTCGTCCTCTCTCTGGAAGCGAGCCAAGCACTGCTGTAGCTGTCAGTGACTCTCTCTCTCTCTCTCTCTCTCTCTCTCTCTCGCTCTCTCAGTGACAAATGCACACAGCGAGTCAACGTGCTGAGCCACGAGGACATTAGCTGATTCAACACTTTTCCTGAATGACAGATATTTATTGAACACCGGCTGTGACACGTTTACAGACCACTTAGAGATTCATTTCGGTCACTTCCCTCTCAAGTTCTACATGTGATATTCAATCGCAGCGCTGTTCACCTTGCAGCTCTTGTTGTTTTGGCAATGCTCTAATGTAAGGTAAACACTGAGGTTGCATGAGCGAAGGTCTCCTCTACTCTGATTCAGCCCTTCTGCGGCAAAGAACGCACACATCTCCCTAAAGATAATTTTTACACTTTTCAACATGACTAACATAATCCTGTGTTTCTTTTCTTTTTTAAATCTCTTGGTGTGAAACTATAAATCTTGACGTCTAAGGTAGGAGCGACATCTTCAAGGTTTGATGAATGATCTGAAAAACAAAGCTTCAGGCTGACAGAGACAGAGTATAACTGTGTTTAGCAGTTTAAATATAGAACAAGCGAGCAAGCGTTTTCTTAACGGCATCTCGTCTGTTTGTTTCTAGTGTGTGTGTCATGGTTTTCTTTCAGCCTCCCCGGGCCTTGAATCTAGCCTGTGGTCGACAATAGACTCAATCAATCTGACCACAAACTAACCGCTGCTCTTTAACACACTGCTCAAGCTGCCTTTCAAAAACAGGAAGAAATCAGAATTTGAGTTTGCTACAGATGTTGTTTCATTGGCACTGACACAATACTGTATTGCTACAAACATATATAACAGTGATGCAGTTAAAACGATTCACACAAGTACAGAGGAAAGTCAAGAAACTGTGTTTTAAATAAGTTGAAATGTGAGATTCGTCGCACTGTACCACCTGAGCTCTTGTGTACTGTAACAGATTTGTCTTCTTGAAGTGATTAAACATGTAAAATGCATCTTCTGAGAACCAAACATGCTCCTTTAAAGACCCAATAAGGGTTGTACCTGTAGTCTAATTGGATTCATGACGATGATAAATAACAAAAAAAGGGTCATGAATGTGTGAGACGCTCGCTGGTTTGAGCTTCTATATTTTTGAGGATTTGTTAATGTTTCCCTTTAAAGGCTTCATAAGCAAAAATCATACTGATAAAGTAAAAATCACATGGACCTGACTTAAATATACTGTGGAGTAATGACCTTCGAAAAAACTCCCAATGGGTTTGTTGTTCTCACTTCTGTGTTCACATGGACGGGAGGCGCTACCTCCAGCTTGTACATGCGTCACTGAGCGGCTCCAGTATGTTTCATACATGTTTTTGTGAACCGCTCCCTCTCCAACCGCTCCACGTGGGGGACGAGTGACGGCTCTGCCAACTCAGGGACGATGTAACTAGGGACATAATGAGGGAGTGTCCACATCAGAGTACAACTAACTAGACTTTCCAAACCTCAGAAAATAATTTCTTTGGCCTGAAGAGTCTGTCTGTTGAGCAGGAAAGGAGGACAGAGGAAGTGTGGAGCTGAGGGATACAGGAAGTGTGTCCAAGGAGAACATTTGTTTGGTTTGAAATCTGCTCTAAAAGTCACATAGTAAGCTTTTCATATTTGAATGTTGTACATTGTTGTTCACCGATACCACCACCTCGAAAAATATCGCCTTGGCTCTTGGCAATTATGATTGAAATTCTTAACAATTTTCCTCAATTTCAGATAAAAAATGAACGGCAATAATTGTGATATGAATTAATCAAGAAAACAAATGTTACAGTACTCGCAGCCTAACAATGGGTTCGATTAAAAAAGTCTTACATGTCAAAATATGAAATGATGCCAACCATCGTGTAGCATCATCTTCTTCTCTGCTTGTCCATCTTGTTGGATGCTCACATACACATAAAATAACATCGTCATTAAACGTGATGGATGAGTGAGTTCGTCGGAGGAACCGAGAGTCACTCAGGTAGACGGGTAGCTTCCTCATTAGCCGCCGTATCCACACACCAGTGGATGGGGATGCTCGCCAATTCCGTCGTCCCAATTGTTCCTGACTGTGTAACAACTTTTGGTCGTAAATGGAACACTGAAATTCCCGAAACCAGGGGGAGGTCTACCACGACGAAACAGCTACCACAAAAAAACTTTGTGCTGGATTTGCTGTCAGGTTTCGGGGGGGGGGGGGTTAAGTTAGGCAGAAGGCAGGAAATATTCTTAGCCGTGTAACAATGCACAAAAGATAGATTTCAGGAGGTGTTATCACTTGAAGCTCCATAGAAGCGTTATAATACATTGCACTAAAAAAAGTCTGGAAACTTTCATGAATACCTCCTGGCCTGATTTATTTCTGTATCCATGTCCCATTTAGCTCCTTTTGCACGTTTTTTTTCATCATCCTACCGGCATTTTTTCTCAAGTCTCCAGAGAGTCTACACTGAGGTAGCATCCTTTAGCGCTCTACCCGGTGTTATTTGTAACCGTGCAGTCGATTGGTAGATATTTTCACAGCTCCAACTTTGACCTTCTTGAAGTGAAATTTGGGAGACACGGGAAGCTGCACATCTCCAATCAGTTAGGAAACTGCAGGAACTCTGACACTGGATAAATGACAGCAGCGTTGGATACAACAGTTGATACTCCCCACAACCTGATGGGTCACCATTGGGGTTAAAAAATAAATAACAGTGGTACAAACAAACTGAGCGATTGTCCTAGATGGAGCTCTCATCGGGCTGCAAGTCCAGCTGTGTGTGTTTCCTCTTCTCCAGGATCCTGTTGAGCTCCTCTGTGAAGGAGTGGTAAAGCGGGGACATGCCGTCCGGATCGGCCTGCCGCAACAGTACGTAGCTGTTCCCGTTCATCTTCCTCAGCACGCTGGGCAGCGTGGCAGAGAGCCCGTTCGCGTAGTCCACGTTGGGAAGAGGGGGCGGCATTGGGAGAGGAGGTGCAGGGGGGGGCGTTTTGCATGGAGAGAACCCGCCCTCGCCTGGAACTATCTGGATGAACCCGTCGCCCATGTCCCCGAAGGACGGCACGGAGATGGAGCGGCGACCCTGGCGGCCGTTGCAGTGGCTGGAGATGGTTTTCAGTTCGAGGTGGGAGCTCCTTTTTCTTTCGGAGCCCCCTAAGATCTGCAGCCCCTGCTGGGAGAACTTCCGGTCCTGAGCGCCTGCTCGTCTGCTGCAGAAGCTGATGTAAAGCAACACCACGCTCAGCACCAGGCAGAGCCCTCCGAGGACCGCCACGAGGGAAATGTACACCGCCTCCATGTGCCTGTAGGTCTGATACTCCGGTCTTGACGGCATCGGGGCCGGAGGCGAGGGGAGGGGCTGCTCGGTGGGCGTGGTTGTGGAGAAACCTGTTGGGCTGGACGCCGTCGTGGGGTTTGTCGTTGCCGTCGGCTCCACGGGGAAGTACGGGTCGGTGTGCACCTTGACCGTGTAAAAATACACCAAAACCGAGACGGAGTTCTCGACGGCAAAGCAGCGGTACGAGCCGCTCTGCTGGGCTCGAGCGCCGATGATGAGGAGGCCGTCTGTGCCGATGCGGTAGCCCGAATTGAGTCCGTATCCCTGCAGTTCTTTGCCGTTAAGAGTCCAGCGCGGGGTCGCCAGGTTGGACCGCAGCTCGCACTGGAGTAGCACATCGTCGCCTGACATCACAGAGCGCCTTCGATGAACCACTTAAGAGAGGGAAAGAAAAGAGATCTATGAGATTGAGCTGCGAAAGAAAAGAAGAGGAACATGAAGTGGTGGAAATGCATCAGGACAGAGGGATGATTACGGAGAGGTCAGGTCGCCGCGTGTTAAGTATTCAAAGTGCAGGTGAGCGCCCAGCACGGCTCGACCCATCAGCGTCACTCTCCATCACGTTTCATAAGCCTCTTTAAATGTAAGGAGCCCCCGCAATGCAGCCAGCAAGACCCGCATGACCTCCAGCAAGAGAGGACCTGATTAAAAAATGTGTACTCTGGGACCTGGGGGATGGGTAAGGCTTCGCACACCTATGAAATCCTTTAATAGCTGCCAAAAAAGAAAGAGAGTGTTGGACTTTTTTTCACCTCATAATCTCTGTGTGTCAGGAAAACTGATCAAAGGGAACGGATGGAGGTAAAATTAAATGCTAGTTGCGAGTCAGTGATGATGTTACATAATGCTTGTACAGTATATGAGAATGTGTGTGTGTGTGTGTGTGTGTGTGTGTGTGTGTGTGTGTGTGTGTGTGTGTGCATTGTCGTCATACCATTTCCTGAATTCTCCTTGCAGCCTCTGATCCCTCTCGAGATGTCCTGGGTTATATTTGACCTGAAATAGGGGGGAAAAAAATCTGTCACTGAGATGAACATATCTTTTTTCCAGTGAAAGGCAGAAGAAACAAACAGCATGTATAAATAAAACCAGAATATACTGTACGATGAAATGTGATGTTGAGTCTCAGTCGAACGGTAAAATGTAAACTATAACTGCAGCTTTACTGGAGCTCACTTCAGCGAGACGAGCCGGAACGAGAAACACATTTGAACGAGATTTAGGTAAGTTAAAGGCAGGGTTGGTAATTATCGAAAACTAGCATGATTTTGAAAGTAGCTTTCCCTCAGTGCTCCGTCTGCACCCGACTCCTCCCCTCTGTGCTCCATCAAAAGCCACGCCCCCTCACTTACATGCACAAGCACCGTTGGTCCAGAAGCGGACCTCAACTCATTGCTTGCATTTTGTAGAAACTACGTCGCATCATGTCTCGTTCAGCGGTGGGAAAACACTAAATTTTTCATAAATTCATGTAAAAAAAAAAGTGACTATTTGACTTCTCATAACGACCAATGTCAAACTCACAGTGTAATCAGTCATCTGTGATGCGCTTTGAGTGTGGGCTAGTGCGCACATGGGGTAGAGAGCGAGCAGGGAGACAGGGAGGCGTCTGATTGGTTCATCAGATTGGTACCTCGTGGCAGACATTGGTCGATGTTTTTACAGACTTACAGCTGCTACAGATGACGGATTTTCTCCGTTCCTTTTTCAGAGAACACGAGTTATTCATTTCTGTCAGGACCTAAAGACAATTTCAACCAAAATCTTCAAAAGTGTATCTGGAGAAAATGAACCAACCCTGCCCTACAAATTAACAGAATCATAATGCAGATTTGTAAAAAGTAAAGAGTCAAGATTTGTCCGGTCTGTCGTCAAGAGGAGAAGAAAACAAGTTTCAGCCTGTTTATTGTTGTCCACACGAACCGTTTGACCTGTATGCACCAAAGCACCAACGCCTGCAGATACATAATTGGTCAAACAGCTCGGACTACAAATTGACTACAAACAGAAACCAGAACACATCACATGCTGACAATCACGACCCCTGTGTTCAGATTCTACATTTCTCCTAAGTAGAGACAAAAATATCAAGGTTATGCTATTAAACTTTGTGATTTGTGGTTGAGTAAAAAAAGTCAGTGCCAAACTATCCCATCACAAATCCTGACACACCATCTGACAATCTCATATTAGCTGCAACAGTAAAAAGATGGCAACCGGATTCTAAAATAACCAAAACATCTGCAGTCAGAAGAGAGAGAGCAACCCTTTTTCCGCAGCAATAATTTGAATTCAAAGAGCGAAAGCAAAAGTTTGCAATTTAAGTCCAACTGTAGAAAAGTTCCAGGCAGCAGTGAGCAGCATATCTAAAAGCTTTCTGACAACATGTTACTGTGTCCGTCTATAACCATGTCGTATCAAACCACCTCTGTAAATAAAAACACCGGAGAGCAGACCTTTAACTCCCTCTGGCTAATTCAGCGTCGGAGAAACGAAGACGGCATGCTTCAGTCCTGAACAGAGTGTAAAAACCTCCTTTTAACATTCAAGTCTTTTTGCTGCTTTCTCCAAAATGTGATGCTGCCCCCCCCTGAAAACAAAAAACCCCCACAGGAGAGGCTGACGTGTCGGCTGCTAATGGCAGATTAAGATGTCTGCAGCTCAGTCATGCAGAGTGAATGAAAGGAGCCACAAACAGTCTGCAGCACGAAGAGAGGCTGAAGTAAGCTCCCTCTGTACGAGAGCGTGTTTGTTTGATTTGGCGGCAGATTATCATGTGTGCTAGTCCAACAGTGGTGGAATTTATCTCAGAATATTTGTGCACCAGTCGAACGTTTGAGATGGCGCTGAGTCGCAGATCAAAGCGCGTTGAAGGCGTGTCTGAATATTTGTTTTGGTGTTTGAATGTTTTTCAGATGTTTGAGTTTTTGTATCTTGTCTTTCATTTTTAAATATAAATGGAGCCGATGTGATGCCAGACAAATGTTCGACTTTGTCTCACAATAAAGTTCTATAAATCAATCAATTAATCATATTTACTCAAGTACTGCAACTCAGAACTAATTCAGAGTTCTACACTTCATACCACTTTATGCACGATACTAAAATTGGACGAGGGATTGATTGTTAGAATTTCCCTCCAGGATTAATAAAGTATATATTAAAAAGTTATCTCCGCTATATTTACGTAAGACTTTAACCTACTGGTTCTTATAAAGACATAGAATTCTTCAATTCATTGATCAGAGTCTTTTATCTAAAGAGACGAACATCTGGGAGTCCACACTAACCGAGACCAAGACATACCCGAGACCAGAGTGCTCCGAGACCGAGACAAGACCAAGACCAAGACCAAGACCAAGACCAAGACCAAGACATTCAGGGATTGAGACAGAGTCGAGACCAAGACCAAGACAGGGCGAGACCGAGTCAAGACCAAGACCAAGACCAAGACATTCAGGGATTGAGACAGAGTCGAGACCAAGACCAAGACAGGGCGAGACCGAGTCAAGACCAAGACCAAGACCAAGACATTCAGGGATTGAGATTGAGTTGTAGAATTTCTCCTCGTTACCATACAGAGAATAATTCTGCCTGTTTTAATGACACTGAACCTAAATGTTAATTCATTCTGAGTGTTTTTTAAAATTCAAATGTTCTTTTTGAGCTCATCTTAATTTGAGTCCAAACTTTCCCACGTCAGAAGAAGAAGAAGAAAAAGCTCCAGCTGAGCTGCCGGGGGAGAGAAATCCAGGTCGACTACATTATTTGACGACGTGAAAAATTCAGCTGGAAGAGAAAGTGAGCTGCATTAATAATTAAACAGACTTTCTTTTCTTTTTTTTTTAACTTTAAGGGCCCAGAAGAAAGAAAGAAACAGCGACTACAAAAGGTCACGTAATGCAAAAATGTACACCGAGCTGAAATGATTCACATGTTTCTGGAGGTTTGTTGTCATTTCAAGAGAGGGGGGGGGGGGCATCGAATGAGGATGTGAGGACGGCTAACTGTATGATCTGACCAACATGTTAAAAAAATATTTGAGTCTATTTGAGGGAATGTTTGAGTTTTTAAAGAATGTAAACAACGTAACTGTATTTTTACGCATTTTAAAAAAAGAAGCTGTTTTCAAACTCTTAAGGGTTATGAAAATGTCTGTAGCCGTCTTTCAAACACACGCAGCAGCAGATGGAGCAGAAATAGAAAAAGTTTTATGAGGAAATGAAAGAAGCAGAAGAAGAATAAACAGGTGGAGCTGCAGAGGAGGCTTTGGGGAATATAGACTCCGGATCTATGATGTAGCAATGCAAATGTATCTGTCTCTGCAAGAATCTGTCTCTTTCTCTGCCACATCTCTCTTTTTTGTTTTTTTTTCTCTCTCTAAGCTTCATGCCGGAGCGTTGTTTGTCTTTTTACTACTTTCTATGAAAACCCTGCGAGTCCTTCAGAGTGAATGCACTTTCAGTTTGTCCACATGTTGCTGTACAGTGTGTGTGTGTGTGTGTGTGCACAGCTGTGTGTTCCCTCACCTCTGTGCACGTGAAGAGATTTCCACACACTGCCTCCCGTCCCAGCCGCAGAACGGGTCTCTGGCGAACACGCAGTCATAACAGGAAGTGTACCTCTGACAGGCCGACATGGCCACCTGCACGACTCCAGAGCGGGAGCCGACGTAGATGCTCCGCTGTAAAATAAAAAATCAATTATTGATCGGTCTGTTATTGTGTTTGCAAATTACTTTAAAGTCTTTATATGTGATTTTTCACACTTAAATGTAGAAATCAAGTATCTCCTCTGAAAATAACTCTGTGAGTCATGACTGTCTACAATGGGTGTAACACCCGAGTCCCACTGTCTGTGATGTTTTCAGAGTTTTCAGAGTCCTATCTTCAGTTTGTTTACATCGCCCGGACGGCCGGCTGACTCCTCCCCTCGTGTATAAAAGTTGTTTAATTGAGGGACTAGAGAAAAGAAGAATAACATACTGTACTCACTGCTTAACTGTGTTTCTAGATCACGCTCATTTCAGGTAAATTTACATGCAGTGTGAAGATACGAGCATAATAAAGATCGCTAGCATTAGCATGCTAACACAACAATGCAGCGCGAGTTGTTTTGGTTTCATGCTGGTGCTCAAGGGCGACATCTGCTGGATCAAAAAAATCGCATATAAAGCCTTTAAAGCCTAAAGTTACGACTGGAAACACAAGTTATCGTCACTACCTGATGGATTTGGAAATTTGGAAAGAATTGCCTGGTTGCCGCAAATTAGCTCAGCGTAACCTTAGCCAACACTACTCATATACGTATATGTAGGAACTAAAATATTGTTAAATATGTTCATCGCTAAGAAAGATTTATCTGCATGACTTCAGCAGAAATTAGGTGTTTAAAGTCGTATTCTTTTGACATATGACTCTCCATATATGAACACATACCAGAGTGGAGGATAAGACCATGCTCTCTATGGGCTGAGGTGTATCAAACAGCTGCAGCTCTTCCATTATGTGCATTTCTCCATCAATGTCTACAGCTCTGTGCAGCCAGCCGTCATCTGTTCAAAAAAAAAAAGAAACAACCTTTTCAATCGACGCGCCTGATTGACTTTGAAATGCAACGTAATGTCTCGTCATTCCAAGTACACTCGTTGGAAATGTTGACTTAGCTGTAAGCATGTCTGCAGAGTGTTCATGAAAACATGGCGCTCTACTCGAGTGGTTAAGCTCACCTGTTCCCAAAAACAGAACGGTGTAAACTTTCCCATCCAGCGCCGGCTCCTTGTGCACGACGATCTTGACATAGTTGACGCTCCTCTTGAACATGAGTGGGCGCACTCCTATGGGGTGCACCTGACTGGCCATGAGTGGGTGCCTTCTGGCGAAAGTGAGGACGTTGTCGGGGAGATCTCGAGAGGAGTTGATGCCCTTGGACCTGTGCAGATCTGTTATACACTGGAGAGATATACAACACAGTGAGTGATTATCACAGCCACAGTGATGTCACGTACGGGTTAATTGACTGTTTCTAAGGCTTGAGTTTCTCTTTTCGGTCGCAGCTGTCTTGGATTTGGAACCTGAACTGAGCATATAGGGATAAGAATCCTGGTGTAAAGGCTGCTGTGGTATCATGCCAAAGATCAACCTTCTTTTCTCCAATTGTTCTCAAAACGGGACAATAAGTTACAAAATGAACATCATGCTGAATTAAAGAAGACGTGAAACTAGTGACTAAGACCTTAAACACATTTGGAAAATGTTGACTAAGGTAATTAATCTCCTGAGAAGTCAGGTAATTTTCTCATCTTGTTTTAAATAATCGGGGCGAATGGTTAAATGCACCCTAAACCGCGCTGCAGAGCAAACAGTATCTGTGTCCTCCAGTGATGTTTGCACATATTTAAAAGATGCATATTCATAAGACTACATCTGGGGCAAAATTAGCCTCCTCAAGGCAATGAGCCCCAATGGGAAAAAAACACCAGATTCAAAAAAACGTTAAAAGATAAAGTAGAAAAGTCACCGTCTGCTGTGAGTTGGTGGCAACTGTGCCTCAGTATTTATAAGAATATCATCCACATGTGGACAGATTAAAGCTCCGTCCGGGTGAGAGCACCTTGAACAGCTCCGCGCTGCAGCCAGTGGAGATACATTAAGATCAACGCCACAATTATCAGATGCAAAAGAAGAACAAACTGCACGATGCTGCATAACTTTACGAGCATGTGTTTGCACTTATCAGACCTTGAGATGGCACAAATGATGCACAATTCTCAGGTGTTTTTTAGAGACTTCATTTTGAAACCAATGGAGTCGCCCCCTGCTGGCCGTTAGACAGAATGCAGTCTAAGGCACTTCCGCATTGCAGTTTTACATTTGAAACTGCGCCCAGTGTGTGGTTTTTAAAGGGTGGAACTTACAGATCCAGGTCTCGGCTCCGGGACTTTCCCCGTGTACTCCCTCCACTTCGAGTCCTGCACCTCCATGTACGGCCCCTCGAAAGCCCTCTGCACATCTGAGAAGGCGTACTGGCAGATCGCAGACGCTTTGATGTTCTTCCTGAAAGGCAATACCCCAAAAACCCCGAAGACACATCCAGAGGGACACGCTCAGGATTAATGATTCAATGTTGGATAAACACTGACGCTATATTATCCGGGGAGCAACTGCCACCCAGATCAAATATCAAACAAATTTCAGATCCGGCAAAAAAAAAAAAAAAAAAAAGTATAAAGGCTGCTTGTCTTTTTTTTTTTCCTCTGAAAACTGAAGGTGTAAAGGTCATCCAATTAGTCTTTTTCCTCTAAGTGCTTATCATTCTTCTTGAATGAGCATGTGTTAGATGTGTCACTGAGAGGATATGTGGTTTATCTCCAGAAGCTAAGTATGTCCAAGTATTTGTTGTGCAGATTTCTGACTCACAGAAACCCGCTCCCCGTGAGTCATGAAGAAAGCAGCCCTGTTTGTGGTCATGGTGCTGCACCTGTGAAAGAAAAACACTCTATACCTCGAAGTTGGGAACCAGGTAACCCTTAATCTGAAGCCCTAGAGGTAAGATTAGTAATGGGGGGGGATGTGTGCGTCACATTCTTTAAATCCATTGTGTGCCCACCTCAGTCTTCAAAAAGCATTCAGGTGAGAAAAATGAGATCCAGGTGAAACCGGAGACTTTTCTTCAAAAGTGGTGAGTCTTATAGCTCGGGGGGCTTAGTCATTCATTGCACGCTTGAGTCTAACACGCGGTGACGACTCAAAACTCCTACAGGTGTGTTTTTTTTGAAGAGAGAAAGAGAGGAGAGGAAGGAGAGCGAAAGAGGAGTCTCACAGGAGTGGAGATGAGAAGTGTTTAAAAAAAGAAAGGAAAGCAACAGAGAGAAATAGATGGTGTTACTGTCCCGTTGCAGTGTTATCCTCTCCATCACGATCCAAACACCCTCGGGACAGTTTAATGCAGCATGACTCTGCATATCAGCATAAACAAGCGCTCGCACCGCTGGCCAGATATTCCACCGGCATCCGTCGTCCTCTGACACTGTCGCTCCGTCAGCTCTCACAGCAGCTTTTTGTTTCGGATTACGACTCATTTTGTGGATTATCTTATCTACAATTTATCGTGAAGAGTTTAAAAAAATATCAGAACAAGGAGATAAGGAGGTGCCAACAGCCCAATGTGACTTCTGCCAATTGGTCTCGTTTTTTTTAAGGACAAGTCAGAATGACATAAATCAGAGAAAAGCTCATGTTGAACAAGATGGAACGAGGAAAAATCCAAACATTTTTCGCCTAATTTAATGAGACAAGAAGGAGTGCGGAGGAGGGATATGTAAATGTTCCCCTTACTCTGACAGTGACTATAAGGGATTTTGAATGCCAGGCACCTTACCTCGTTGAGTGATTATTCAAAGGTTAAGAAAGGTCAAATCATCCTGACATGACATGCTATCGAGATGTGGATGAACGATCGCTCACAGTCATCTTATCTTTAGATTTAGGACAACTGAAATCAAATATGTTCTTCTCGAAATCCAAGTCGACATTTGGGCCAAATTTGTAAAGTAACTCACACCTGACATTTTAAAATGAAGGAGAGAGGAAAGGGGCGGGACCTTCTCATGTTGACAGTGACCTTGTCGACCTCTAAACAGTGAAATTCAGTGGCAGGTATTGCATTTATTTTCCTCGGGCAGGGGGGGTCGGGGGATTTTCTCACGGATGGAGCTAGGATGTAGCGCAACACTACACTACATTCCCCGCTATTTATGCCTCTATTTATGGGACGTATCCCTCTGCTGCCCCCTGTTGGACGGTGGTGTGTAAAATGCATTTTAGGCGCACTTTTCTGTCACCCATACAAGCTCCTCTCTCTTCTACTGAGGAGGCATGAAAGCAAATGTAAAACTAATAACAAGAGGTAATGGATGCCGTAGAACTAAAAACTTAAAACATTTTCTAAAATTCAAATTTTTTTGGTTTCTTTTTGGGTTTTTTATGCCTTTAATTTGAGATAGGGCAGTGGGTAAAGTCAGACATCAGGGAGAGAGAGAGAGAGAGAGAGAGAGAGTGAGGAATGACATGCGGGAAAGAAGCCACATATCGGATTTGAACCTGGGCTGCCCGCTCGGAGGACTATAGTCTCTGTACATGGGACGCGCGCAGTAAACACTAGGCTACTGGCGCCCAAATCTAGATTATACATTTTACAAAAAATCTTTTACATTTTGACCTTACTCTGTTAAAAATATATGTAAATATGTTTCAAACTAATTGTTAAAAATCTTCTTCGGTGAAGGTCTGTC